>NW_005842682.1:663537-734684 GCF_000455745.1 Alligator sinensis | reverse complement strand
CCCTACACTTGTAAAATGCATCAGTACTTTCACTTAGTTATTGTGAAGAGTAGAGTTCATGCTAAGATTACAATGGTGTCTATCAGGGTTTTTCAACAACAAGAAAAGTTCACATAAAATCGTAAAACCAGAGGGGAGATTGAGCATATCTGCCCAACATTTCTTGCTCAAATTTAGCCTTTACTCTATTTTGGTTTCTTTCATATGCCCTGAGTATATTCACAGTTTCATATCTATTTCTCCTATGGCTCACCTGTTTCACAGTAGAAATGCCATTTTCAAAAACTAATGTCTCTTAGAAAATCTGGCTCCTTCTAAGATTCATTTCATGCTCTTCTTGCTCCTGAGCCTGACACACACACAAAAAAAAATTTAAGGCAAGCAGGCATAAATCTCAATTATCTCACCTGGTACACTAAACCTATTTCAGAAACAACCAACCTTGGATCCTTTATCATCTGACCTGTTCCTTCCTTGCTTCATAGTTTACATTGTATTGTAGCACCCCATCATGATTGTGCTGCATTGCACATTCTGCACAAAGTTGAGAAGACTCTCCCTGCTTTGGGCAGCTTAGATATAAGTTTTTCTATAGTATACTTCGGGTGTGTCTACGTCACCCTGAAGCGACGTAGCTGTGGCACTACATCACCATATGGCATGCTACAGAAACATAGTGATCATGTGGGTCTACACGTGATTGGCACATTCCCCTGGTATAGCACATTATTACAGCAGCATAGCAGCAAAATCTAACCATGTGCCACATGCACAGTACAGTAACTACCTGTATTGCAGCCATGCTTTAGTACTTCCAAAAGGAAGTATTAAAGCACAGTGCCACAGCAATGTCGCCATACAACGACATGTAGATGTACCCTTCCTGTAGTGTTTCTTCCAAAACTGGACTTAATGCACCAGTTACTATCTCACCAATAGGACTGGGAAAAAATATTTTACATTCCAAAAATTATATACAGTTAAAGTAGTTCAAGAAAATGTTCATTAGCCATTTGTGGAGATATTTTAGGATGACTTCCAAACACTACTTCTGATGCCAGATCCATTTTGGTAGAGCCCTCCTCCTAAATGAAGCCCTGTATAGATCAGCTTTATAAGATTCTGGTCCTGGTTTGGGTAAGGGAGACTAGGGTGTTTCTACTTACAGCTTTCATAATTCGATTCCACTACCACTGCCTACAGTATATTACCAAAATAAAGAGGAATCTGTTGTAATGCCATTGCACTAATGAAGTGTTGTTGGCAAACACTAGCATAGTCTCTAGAAACATGACACTGCGAGATAAGCCTTACACATACTAAAAGGCATAAACATTGCCTACTTGTATGAATCTGTTAAAAGTAAACTTTTATAACAGCAGCAGGCAGCATTACACCCATTTCAGTACATATTTTTCTGCATCAATCTCTCGCTCTCAAAGAGAAGATGGCAGGGATGCAGGTCTTCGTGCCTCCATAACCTCACCACTGTCTGAGGTAAAGCCTCTTTGTTTATTAATTAACATCCATACTAACTAAATTGTTCAAGACCCACTTTCAGGACATACAGAAAACACCATCATATCCATTATGGTAGCGATCAAAGCCATACAAGATTGTAGATTGTTCGAGAGATCAAAGGCGGTCTGTCAGACTTCATTACAAGAAGAAAAAAAGCACTCTGACTTCAAAAGATATTGCACTGTCCTTTGTTTCCTCTTCAAAAATAATTTCTGAGAAGGTTGTGAGCCACCTCAGAAGAATCTAAATGAACAAATCTTTTGACAGTATCTTCTGGCTTTGACTGAAGTTTGATCTTCCCTCCTGCTCTTCCTTTCTTCCACCATGAGTGAAAGTTAAATTGTTTGGCTTGCTAGGTTATCCACAGGGAATGTGAAGGACCAAATGCTTAAGCAGTTCTTCTATCTTCAAATCACCTGATGCCTCTCTTCCCTTCTACTGCTCATTGCAGGATTAAGAGCCTCTGCAGAAGACCACTTGAAAAATCATCTGCTCTGACTGAAGTACCAATTCGTGCATTCATAGTCCTGAAATACATGCATCTAAGCACAGAATACTCACTGCAAGGGATCTAACATTACATTACTTTTGATAATGCAAAAACATCAGCAACATTGTAAGCCTTTGATCTCAGGCTTGTTTCTCTGATTCGGAGGGTGAATGTTTTACCTGTATTCTCTGAAAGAGCTTCAAAATTGCCATGACACTGACCCAAACAATCAAAACCATCCAACAAGGAAACTGGTACATATATTAATGGAGAAAAACAGCCCATTAAGCGTAGTGGCTCAGCACTGGAGTCTATGTTACCTGCCAGGACAAAATGCTATAGAAATGCGAACTTTGACAGGAAGCTCAAGCGTCTCATAATAACCTATGCAGGGGGACTCGGTAATGCCATGTGATCTTTAAAGGGATCTCCAGGAAAAGATCTCCATAGCCTATGAGTTTGCTGAAGCAAAACTAGCAAGCTCATGCACAGCTTCAACCTGGCCCTAATACAGAACGGAGGGGAGCAGAAACTTCAACCATTACTTTGTGTCTGGAACTAGGCACCCAGATACCATCTACATGTCCCATTGTTCTCATTCATCTCTGGGAGTTGTTTTTATCACCTGCTAAAGTGCTCAGCATTGCAGGTGATCACACTCTGTTCCTAGAGCTGCACAGTTGATGCCAAAATGAACATGGGCCGACAGTGTGGGGATGCGGTCAGGAAGGCCAACTGCACCTTGTCATGCATCCACAGATGCATCTCAAGCAGGTCAAAGGAGGTGATCCTCCCCCTCTATGCGGCACTGGTCAGGCTGCAGTTGAAGTACTGCATCCAGTTCTGGGCACCGCACTTCAGGAGGGATGTGGACAACATGGAGAGGGTCCAAAGGAGGGCCACTTGCATGATCAAGGGACAGCAGGGCAAGCCCTATGAGGAGAGGCTAAGGGACCTGAACCTGTTCAGCTGCCACAAGAGAAGGCTAAGGGGGGATCTAGTGGCCATTTACAAACTAGTCAGAGGGGACCAGCAGGCACTGGGGGAGTCCCTGTTCCCCTGAGCACTACCAGGAGTCACTAGAAATAACGGTCACAAGCTGGCAGAGGGTAGATTGAGACTAGACATCAGAAGGCGCTACTTCACTTCGTTTGACCCCAGTACTCTTTCCTGCCATGGCAGGGGGTCGGACTCGATGATCTGCTCAGGTCCCCTCCGACCCTACCAACTATGAAACCTTGTCTGCTTTGGGTAAGGCACAGCGCCACAAACATTTGGCATGTACCTGGAGGTGACTAAAGACATGGTGCCACTTCCAAAAGAAATAGAGGATCATAGACAACACCCCCCCTCTCAGAATTACAGGGTTAACATCTCACGCTCTCTCTGACCTATAAAATAGACACAGAAGACCAACTTCTCAATCTACCTGCCCAGACACTGCACTGCCAGCTATCAAATTCATCAGTCTGGAAGTGCTCTGAAATACCTTGAATATAAAGGTGCTATATAAATCAAATTCCATTTTATTTCAGTGGACTGCACAGAGGATGCTTAAAAAGGGTATATATACAATACATAGTACATTAAATGGACAGGCCATTAATGGAGACATCGTAACCATCCATACCAATGTATGAAAGCAGATTAGTATGCAGTAAAGTGGCACCTACTAATAAAGCAATACACCAACAAATGTGCAGTGAAGATAAGGCAGATTAGGAAAGCATTCAGCTAAACTGCTTTGGGCTTCTCTTTCTTTGCATCTCCCAGAAGGGCTACTCTGCATTCAGTGTTTAACACACATGCTCTTACAAATAAAGAAAGATTGGGGGGGGGGGGGGTTTCCTCCCTTATATCAAGAAAATAAAACACCCTTCTTAAGAATATTTGTTCGCATGCTACTGCAATCCACACAGGTCAGATTTAAATCTGATTCAGGTACAGTGATTCTATAGACTAGTATTCTTTAACAGTTTCTCCTGACATACATCAACAAGGCAGCATCTGAAACTTGACAGCAAAGCCAATAATAAACAGGCAAAATGGAAAAAACAAACAAACAATAAACATGGAGCTTTGGACCTTGGCTGTCCCTTGTTTTGTTGACTTCCCTCAGACCTGCTCTGTCTCATGTATTTTGCAGATTTATATATTAGGGCTGTGCAAAGCTTCGGTCACTGATTTGGCAGAGATTCAGGCTGATTTGGTAGCTGAATCTCTGAATCTGAATTGAATCAGGAGACCATTTAATCTCTCTGAATCAAATCAGAACCCTCTGAATCAATTCAGAGAGACAGCTTGAAATGTTTTTTCTACATACCTCAAGGTACCAGGAGGCTCATGAATGCTGAGATGGTGGGGTAGATGGAGCATCACACAGGAGCACGGGGGGGAGAGGGTCCCCAGCGTGCTCAGCGGTGGACCCGGAAGTGGACCAGAAGCACTTCTGGTCCACTTCCGGGTCCACCACAGAGTGTGCAGGAGACCCCTTCCTTCCCACCCAGTTTGGTGACTGGTGCCTCTTGGGTCTGGCGGGGGCACCTGTGGTCCTCCAACAGCCGATTGCCAAGCCAAGGAGGTGCAGGGGATGGAAGTACTTCCAATCCACTTCTGGGTCCACCACTGAGCACGTGGAAGGCTCCCTCATGCTCCTGTGGGATGCTGCATCTGCCTACCATCTTAGTATTCACAAGCCATGAATGGTACCTCAAAGTATGTTGAAAAAACATTTAAAGCCGTGTCTATGGCCGAATCTCTGGTTCTCCGGAATCAGCATCGAATCTTCAGATTTGTCCGAATCGAAACGGGACAGTGATCTGAATCAACTAATCAAATCACTGTCCCCTCAATCAGGCCAAATCCAAATCCAAATTGAATACAGCCCACTTCATACAACCATAATGTATGTGTAGGTGTAGGTATGTGTGTGTGTATACATATCTATTTATATTATTTATATCTATATAGACAGACAGACAGAGAGACAGATGCTCCCCTACTCCCTTAAGGTTTTTCCTTAAAGGTTTTTTTTTCTTAAATACTTCTTTTGTTCTCACTGCAGGATGGTTGGATCATTTCCAAAATTCACTTTAATTGTTGATTGGATGCCATATTTAAAACCCCAGGTGAAGTAGTTACTATGGCTGGAAGTTTTAATGGCTAGGCTAGGCTTTTAGGGTCCTCCTGTATTGCTGGAATGGGCATTGGATTTACCATACTGGTGTTCAGTCAAAATGCCTGCTGTGGGCTTCCCAGTCAGTGGTCACTGGCACTGAGGCTATGGCCCCAGTAGGAAAGGGACTCTCTATGCCACACAACCCCAGCCCTACTGTCAGTCATAAAATACCTATTGTCTATGCTGATGCAGGTGCCAGCCTCTAGAACAGGGATGTCAGACATACAGCCTATGGGCCAAATATGGCCCATGGAACTGTTTCACCTGGCCCACATGGCCCCTAGAGGGTTCAGGATGGGTCCTACTGCCAAATTCCCAGTGACAGAGGCTGGGGGGCCAAGGAACAGCTGGGTTTAACCCCACACCATCACCATTCACCCCACCCAGCTCCAGGGCTAGAGCTTCAAACTAGATTGACACCCCTGCTCTAGAATATATGACAGAGGAAACCAATAGGGAGAGGATCAACAGAGTCAATGAAGAGGGAAAACTTAGTAGTAGGAACAGAACTAAAATATACCTAGAAAGCACAAGGTTAGTCAGAGGGAGTGCCTATACATGAGCACGGAGGATTAATTGAGTCTACCGGAACGTGGCGATTACCATACTCTGGCAGCTTCCTGCATCTTGTGTATCAGTATCCCTGCACTTAAAAATGGCAGCAGGAGCGCTTGAACTAAAGCTCATCCAACAAGCTTCAGTTCAAGCAACCCCACTACCATTTTTAAGTGCAGGGACACTGATATACAAGACACAGTTGTGCTTTAATTAGAGCAGCTCTCTGAGAGACGCTCTAATTAAAGCACTATCCCTCCCTACCCCAGAGCATGTATAAAAGTGCCCAAGGTTTTCAAAGGCAGACAAGGTTCTTTGGGTAGATGTGATATCTTTTATTAGGCTAATTAAATAGTTAGAAGAATTGTTCTTGGCAAGCTTTCAGGCACAAACACCCTTCTTCAGGCATAGGGAGAGTCTGCTGGTGTTTTATGTTCCCCCAGACGGACTAGAAGTCAATATGCAAAATGCAGGTCTGTGAAAATACAAATGCATGGCAGTGAGAATCAGAGGTGATGGAAGACAATAGGTGTGAGACAGGTTCATAGTGGGGGGGGGTGGGAAGTGGTGAATATTGACCTGGTGATAGAATTTAGCTGGTAAAATGCAGACATATTTCCTGGGGTTTTTGGATGGCAGACATGTTATAAAGTGGCATAAATACAATGTCTGTATTTAGTCCATGATTTTTTGTATCCAGTAGATTTATGAAGTGAAGTTCATAGGTTCATCCATGAAAGGTATTTTGCAAATTCCCTTTGAGGATTAGAACTAAGAGAGAATGGAGAGAGAGTGATTGTCTTGTGTAAAGTGTACACCCAGAGGTAATTGGGTATTTTTGTCTTTGATAGATTTTGGGGTGCATTCATTCTGGTATGCAGTTGTTGTTTATTTTTTCCTGCATATTTTCCATCAGGGCATTTAGTGCACTGGATAAGATATATTACACTTCTGGAGGTGCAGGTGTAACATCCAGGAGCAGTGATGGTTCCGTTTTAAGATATAGTTATTGTGGGAGTGGTGGAGATGCATTGGTAGGTTTTACATTTCTTGTCCTGGTATGGTCTGGATCCATTTGGTGTTCTTTGGGCCATAGGAAGTTTGCTTCTGGTGATGAGGCTAGCAAGGTTTGGTGCTTGTTTAAAGGGTAGGATGGGTGGTTCTGGGAAGATCTCTTTAAGAATTGGGTCTTCTTCTAGTATGGGTTGCAATTATTTGAGGATTTTCCGTAATAGGTTCCAGGGAAGAAAGTTATGTCAAAACTAATGGTGCATGATTCATGGGGATTTTCTTTTTGTACTGCAGCAATTCTCCACGTGGTATCCGGGTGGCTCTTTTAAAAGTGTGATCTATCTCTTGAGGAGTGTCTTTGTTGGGTGAAAGCCCTTTTGAGATTTGCAAGGTGATGATCACATGTGTTCTCCTCACTGCAAATTTGGTGGTATCAGAGAGCTTGGGTGTATGTTACAGCTTTCTTGGTGTGTTTAGGGTGATTGCTGGTTCTGTGCAGATATGTATGTTGGTCTGTGGGTTTCTTATATAACGTGGTCTGTATTTTACCATTCTCAAGATGCTCAAAGGGCCTTTGAACCGAATCCTTACCCACTCCTCACCCAGTCCTTACTTATATGCTGAAGTCATTTTCAGCAAAAACAAGGATTGAACAGAGTGACAAAAATTTAGTCCATGGGTGACTGGTGCCTCCTGAGTCAGGGGAGGCACTTGCCTCCCAAGCGGCCAGTCAGCAACTCGGGGGTGTCCCCCTGAGGCCGATTGCACTGACACAGAAATGCCAGTGTCACACTACTGGCACTTCCAGGCAAGCAAAATAGGCTGCGGGGGAACCCACCCCCCCCCCAGTCAGTGCAATCAGCCACGGGTAGACTGCAGAGATCACTTCTCCTGGCACCCGCACTCCCTGGCCAGCACTCTTGGGGGGGGGTCCGGATGGACTGCTCATTGCCTAAGTGGGGAATGCTGCTGTCAAGGGGTGCACCAGTGCTCTCAGGTGGGGCACATATGCCCCCATGGACCCCCCCACGTCACCACTGATTTAGCCCATTATTTTGAAACCTGTCTATTCTATGTGGTAGTGTATTTAGTTTTTAAGTAAGTAGCAACAAAAGAGTAGTCTTCTAAGCATCTACCTCTCTGTCCAATCACTCCCCTTCCCACCCAAAAACAAGAGATAAATGACAATGACTCCTCTGCTTCGCACACACCACCCAGAAGGGAGAGACAGCCCACAACTCAACTGGTAGTAACTGTTTTTCAAATGCATAGCTGTGAGTCAGGATTGCCTGTGAAGCTGATATTAAGCTACTTGAGGCCAAAAGAGGTAGTTTACCATATTAATCTGAAGTCAGACAGAAGTAGGGAAGGGTGGCATTTTAGGGCATAGACAGAAGTGACAATTTTCACTCAATCTGGCCACAGAAACCAGTTTATAGCTGTGACAAACACAAGTGCGTGTGGTTGCAGACAGCTTAAAAATGACTGATCAGGTGAAAATCAGACCCCTCATTGCATGTTACAGAAGACGCTCTGCTTTGAAATGTCTTCATCTGATCCTTGATTGCAATGAGGGATCAGACAAAGATGTTTCAAAACAGAGCATCTTCTATAACTTCTGTTTGCGCTGCCTACCAGCCTTGAGCTGGTTTCAGAATGGGAGGGTGGAAAGGGAGCAGAGGGAGTTCAGTCTGGGGATTTATCAACCCCTGCTGGAGGGTGGGGCAGGTGTATTGGAGCCCCACTGAGGTGGGGCAGCTCCAAATCGCCCAGTCCACCCTCCAGCGCTGGCTGAAGAACTCCTAGAATAAGCTCCCTCCAATCCCTTTTCCCCCTCCCATTCTGAAAATGTTGCAGCCTAGCAGGGAACAGGAGCCATTGCTAAAGGAAACCGGCTGAAGACTCATATTTACCTCTCCCCCTGGAACCAAAAGTAAACTTCTGTTGGTCTGGGGGATCATTGCAACTCTGAACTTTTCCTGCAAAGTGTTCTCAGTTACAGTGGGGAACTGCACTTCTGCCTGTGCCCTTCGAAACTAGCTGGTACAGGTGGTTTTTAAGTCCGTCTTTAAAGGGTTTTAACAGAAAAGCCAACCTGAATTTGAAACTGCAGAACAAGACTGAACTGTATTCCTTGTTCTCAATGGGGACTATGGATTCTTATCCAATTACCTGAACCAGCTGCTTACTCCCCTGTCGCTCCATGTGTGAACTGCCTTGTTCATCTTAATTGATCTAATCAATCTACTTAGTACACCTCTTAGCAGTGTCCCCTCCCCTTACCCATTTCCTTCCTATAAAACCTTTGCTTTCTGTCAGTCCATTCCTAGCATCTGATAAAGTAAGTTGTTGCCTACAAACACTCATGGCTGTCTGAACCAGTCAGTCTCATCCTGCCTTACTTTCCACTTTATGCCAACAGCCAGAATCATCAGAGTATAACACTTTCCCTTGGTTTCATGAAGCATGAAACCTCACAGAAATTTATATTTTTCCAAAAAATATAAAAGGCAAGTTTCTTCTTCCTGCAAACTTTTTTGCCTTGGGTCTAATTCTGGATTTTTATTAAAAGGGATGAAAATGACACTGCATTTCCTAGGCCCATGGCACACGGTCATGTAATGGCACAATGGGATCTGTTTCCTAAGCCTAACAAATGTACCTCCTGCCGTGCCATTCATGCATGGGAGGACATGTGATTTTGAACAAGAGATCAGATTCCAATTGCACCATTACTACTAGCTTGGGTCTGGGGAGCCTGGACCTTTCAATCAACAAGTTAAAAGTTGGGAGTCAGCAGCATACTGTGAACTAATGCAGTCCCAGCGCTGGTATCAACAATTAGCTGATTGCTGGTCCCAGCTCTGGGAACCAATCCCAAGGTCCTTGTGGCTGAGATGTATCAAGTGCCTGCAACAAACTGTGTCAACTTCCTGGGAGCTGCAGGATAAGGCAGCCAACCTGCCAGATTGCAGAGAGCCCCACCATTCCCCATGACCTGGCACATCAGCCTAGGTGATGAGCTCCCCTCCATAGTATCATAGTAGCTAGGGTCAGAAGGGACCTAAACAGATCATAAAGTCCAACCCCATGTCTTGGGCAGGAATGGATGCTGGGGTCATGTGACTCCAGTCAGGTGTCTATCTAGTCTCCTTTTAATGACCCCCAAGGTAGAAGCGAGCACCACTTCCCTTGGAAGTTGGTTCCAGGTCCTAGCCGTCCTAACCGTAAAGTAACACCTCCTGATGTCTAGCCTGAACCTGCTCTCTATCAACTTGCGGCCGTTATTCCTAGTTACCCTGTGTGGTGCTCGGAGGAACAGGGAATCTTCCTTGCTGATCCCCCCTGGTGAATTTGTAGATGGCCACCAAATCCCCCCTCATCCTCCTCTTGTGGAGGCTGAATAGGTTCAAGCCCTCTAGTCTCTCCTCGTATGGCCTGCCCTGCTATCCCCTGATCATGCAAGTGGCCCTCCTCTGGACATTCTCAATGAAGTGTGGTGCCCAAAACTGAATGTAGTACTCCAACTGTGGCCTGACCAATCCTGCATAGAGGGGGAGGATCACTTCCCTGGACCTGCTTGTGATGCATTTGTGGATGCATGACAAGGTGCAGTTAGCCTTACTGACAGCTTCCTCACACTGGCGGCTCATGTTCAACCTGGAGGCATCAATGACTCCAAGATCCCTTTCCGCCTCTGTGCTGACGAGAAGGGTATCCCCCAGCCTATAGGTGTGTTGCTGGTTCCTTCTCCCTAGATGCAGTACCCTGTACTTGTCCGCATTGAATTTCATCCTATTCTCATCTGCCCATCTCTGTAACCTGTCCAGATCTAACTGAACTCTTCCCCTCCGTTCTGGTGTGCCCACCTCGCCCCACATTTGATGTCATCAGCAAACTTGGACAACGTGCTTTCCACCCCCTTGTCCAAGTCATTGATAAAGATGTTGAACAGTATGGGTCCAAGGATTGAGCCCTGGGGAACCCCACTGCCCACATCCCTCCAGGCCAAAAATGACCCATCCACCACCACTCTCTGTGTGCTAACATCCAGCCCATTAGCCACCCATCCACTTAGCAACCTGAAAACACTGCCTGTGTACTGCAGCTCATGCAGGACTATATTACACAACTGTCTGCCTACCAACACAGGGGAGTCATCAACTCAGCCCTGCAATGCAGCAGGCAGCAGGATGCATGGTGGGGACCCTGCCACATATTTCATTTAAGGCATATGGAAACCAGTCACAAAAATGTTATTCATATTTTGTAGAATATTTTTGCAGCCAGTTTCACATTTTATCGTGCCATTAATTGCCTGTGTAGCCAGGTTACTGTTTAATATGCAATTAACAGGTTAATTGTGCCTTAAGTGTAATGTCTTCCAGGGCCCTAGACAACTTTCACTATTTTGCTGCACAAGAAGAGCCGAGGACTGTCAGAAGGTCTCTATTGTGCCAAAGTGCTTTTTACTCATGACAGCAGGTAAACGCCAACTTCAGTATATTCTTAGACCCGCTGAAGACCATTAGAATTAAGCCTAAAGGAAAGTGGCATCCTGAACTAAGAGACTTTTCTCATTTGGAATCAAGTTTCTGCTTTTGTCTACATATTACTTGCACATGGTCATAAAACTTGCCCTGGAATATGGCCTGAGCAATATTTGGACCCAAAGTTTCCTGGCTACATCTGGTCAAATAGCCACTAATCTTACCCTAATCTGCTTACTGCTCATCTTCAAGTTTCTGCTCATACTACCTTCCATGGGGCCTATTGGTAAGCTAGTTTAACTGCTAAGAAATTCGTGACAGAATTTGCTCTCTCCAGATTTTACAACTGTTCTGAATATAAACAATATTTGATTCCTAAATAATTGCAAATGTTCTTAAGAAATTCATATGCAAAAAACTAGAACTCTTGGTCTCAAAATGATACCTTTTATTAGACCAACTGGAAAATGGCAAGAAAATTGTCCTTTTCTGCAAGCTTTTGGGATTGAAGTCCCTTTGAAGAAGTTTATTTCCTACCTATGGGGATTTTTTACCATCTTGTACCATCTACACTTTTCCCAGAGACTGACGAGGGGACTTTGATCCCGAAAGCTTGCAGAAAAGGACAATTTTCTTGCCATTTTCCAGTTGGTCTAATAAAAGGTATCATTTTGGAACCAACAGTTCTAGTTTTTTGTATGTCTTTTTGTCTCAGACCAACACAGCTACCAAGTACACCCCTTAAGAAATCCAAGCACTTCAATCAACATAGGGAAATGAACAAAATCCTAGCCTAATAATTATCCTATTTATTAGACACAAACTGATTGGATGCAACATCCTCTTTGGAACAAATGTTATTTGCTGCCTGACAAGATACACTAGGACATGATTCCAGGTAATAAAGGATATCCTGATGCTATATTGGGGATACTCAAGGTTTATAAAATAGATATATAAAATGGGATATACAAGGATATATAAAATGGCTTCCAATAAAACAGTGCTTACATAAAGCAAATTAATAACAATGACGGCTGAAGTTCTAATGAAAGTGCTTATCTGTGAAATTTCCTTTTCAGATTTGGAGTAGGACTTTAGATCCAAGATCATGATACTCTCATAGCTCCTTGGTGGAACATAGCAGCACTTTTTGTTGCCACAAGCTTCATGCCAGACAAGCAAAAATTATTTCCCCTCCATCATCCATTTGTCCAACATGGCTCAGATGACAGCTCTCCCCAGGAGAGAAAAATACTGGAAAACTATTCAAGTCCTCATAGATCATGGGCACAGGAAGAAAGAGAGCAACGTGCCTCCAGAAATATCTTGAAAACACCAGATGTTTAAAAAGGGAATCTCATAAACAAGGAGCCCTGTCTATTTAGAGAGGCAATCTGTAGGCAGCTCATCACAGATGTGTTTTGTATGACAAACAGAGTTTCTGCTCTTTGCAAAATGTTTTTTTTAAGTATTCCTAATGAGTCTGACTGGAACCCATAATCAGTAGAACAATTTTTTTCTTTTTGTACAAGTAAACATTATTGTCTCATATAACAAGCATGAATTGCTTGACATTTTTTTAAAATATGAACTTTGAAATGAAAAGGATGTTGAAAATATTTTTAGAGGGGAGCCAGCTGGCAATGACACAATCATCAGAAACTCCTTAATATCCCAAAAATATTTCACCTACCCACACAGACTTTTTGTGAGGTTGTTCCGGGAAAGATATTACACACAGTTGTTTCTGATCGTGATGGAAAACAAAGTAGTAGGACTCACCAAACTCAAAGGAATAATACATATATCACAGAGACATACACACATGTACACACACATGCATGCACACACACTCCCCCAGCCTGGAAACAAAACTCATGCATCTTTCACCATTACTGCTCATAGCTTCAATTTGAGGTTCATCTTAAAATCTTTCAAAAGCAACTATGCAAAGAGAAAAAGACATCTCCTATATGGCTTAGATGCTTTTGAAAATGTTACTAGCCAACTTGTTTATATTACCCTTATACATAGGGTTCCTAATATACCATATTCATGATGCACTATAGATTTCACATACTTCAACTATATGAAAAATCACATTTTCCCAAATGTAGACATTAATGCAAAATACTGACTTAATCCAAAAGATTAGATTTAGACTCAAACTTGTAATGTTACTCATAATTTATTTACTTGAACAATGCATTACATTTTGGGTGCCTAAAAGATTTTGGTACCTTCAGGTTAAATTTTATATTTTGGACCGAGCCTGTTTTCATTACATGACCATATCCATGTTTGACATGAACTGCAGTTTGAATCATAGATGCAATACGAATTCACAGTAATGATGTCAAACTCAAGCCAATTCAAACAGCACTATTGGCAAGGACCTCAGAAGTATTTAAATCCTGCCTTCAAGACACAAGGAGAGATCTTCATTGATGTCAAAGACATGCCTGGTCCATCATTCCCAGTAATTGGCTGTCACTTACTCCCAAAAATTAGGGACCAGAAAGCAAGTTTAATGCATCTTAGCAGAAGTCAACCCAACTTTGAGGACTCTCATTTCTTGTTTGGGACTGCAGGTCAATAAAATCACTTTAAGCCACAACAGGAAGTCATCACAATTTGACTTTTTAAGTGAAAGTCAAGGGCTTTTCATTAAGTTCTCCTTGCTTCATATCTTTAATATATGTGAGTACTAAAATAACACAAGGATGGATGCCACCTAAGTACCTGGATATACAGGTCAACAAGCCTGAGCATTAAAAATACCAGCTGGTCACAGCTACCTGGAGAAACACCTCTTAAAATTATTTTGAATAATAAGGCTTTAGAAAGAGCTTTACACGGTCATACCGACTAAAACCAATGCATTCTATTCAACACAAGTAAAATGTGCACCCTAAAATAGAACAGATTTCTATCATCTGTTGCTTATGGCATTCTACGTTATGTGAATTATGATAGATAGATAGATAGATAGATAGATAGATAGATAGCAAAAGTGGGTGCCAAAAAGCGTACACTGTAAAACTAAGACATTAGACACAGAAGACAAATGCAGGAGAACATTAAAGCTGGTTCAGTGAATCCTGGTGCCAAAAAGCCAATGGGAATGGTATTTTAGGTGGAATACTACAAAGTCAATATATGTCTACAGTTGTATATTTTTCCCATTGTACGCATAAGCATGGAAAAAATGGTCATGCAAATGGCATCATAATGCATTCAACCATGAAAGATGAATTCAAGCTGCACAGACTACATTAATTCTGGTATTTCCAAGTGTTTCGTGCTTGACTTTGCAGCCTTACGGTGCTTTGAACATATGTTGCTGTGTGTATAAAATACAATATACATGCCACAGCATAAAACAGTTCCACTTTCACTTTCCTTGAGGCTGTATTTAATATTATGCTAACTGATGGTTTGGAGGCTTGTTATTAACTCTCTGATAGATGTCTATAGCTGGGCTTGAAGTCTTAATAGTTCTATTATGTGCAAGACAGGTACACAGATGGCAATTTGAAATTCTAAGCCATATTTTTGCTTGGGGAATCAGCATGTACTGCTTCATGAAAGGGGGAAGGACTGATGCCACCAATTGGCTTAAGAGCAGCTTTGATGGGTTATTTGATAGGCCAATTCTCCCGCAGGAATGAGGTAAATTCACTAATGAAAGAAATTCACACCCTCAACACATAAAAGTGCTTTTCTAACTTCCAGAATTGGTAGGGGTTTTGTTTGCATATTTATACATTTGCTTGTTTTGAGGACAGAAGAAAGAATATAGAACAAATTAAAACAGCCAAATTAAAAGGCCAAGAAACTGCTCTCATTTTTTGCTTAGACTATTAAGGCTTTAAAAAGAAAAAAGGACTGTTCATTGCCCCAGCATTTGACTTGTTCTCAGAAAATGCCACATAAGAAAGCCTTGGGTCTCTGCACTTGCAGAGAGCTGTGTGACTTCACTGTACTGCATTGCTTATTAGATTTGACTGAAAGGAAGTCAGAGAGGCAGACAGATAAGGTTAAGAAAACCTTTGACCTGAAACTTTAGTTAAGCAAACTTCCCCTGGTTAATCAACATGATGGAGAGTGCTTTCTGGTCGCATTACTTTAATCAAATTACTTTTATTTACTATGTGGTCTGTTTAATTTGAGAAAGCCTTTAGCCATAAGTGTTATATGATCTGTCTAATTGCTCATATAAAAGGGAAAAAGGGAGTCTTTATCTTTAAATTATAACACCACATTACCCCCAGACAAAGCATGGGCTGACCTTGAGAATCCTTCCCCACAAATTCAAGGCACTGTGCAAGGAGCTGGCTATCAGGCACCATCACCATTTGGCAGCACAGGTGCTGTTTATAGCACGGAGGCTGCAGCAGCTCTTTGGCATGCTCTTTACACTACAAGTCTGTGCATGTGTATTGGGCTACATTTACAATCAGAGCAAGATGCTAAATCTGTCATTGTCTGTCTCTAACTTGAGTGCAACTGCTGTCTACTGGCAAATGCTGATATCCAATGCCTGAATGGGGTCTCTGTGAAGTGGGCACTTATTATTGTCTGCTCCACCCAGCTCGTATTTGACAGATGGATGAGATGTGGAACAGCCTTTCAGGAGCGATCAGCATTATACGAGAGACGGCAGGCCTCACCAAGTGCAGCTGGGCAGGCTCCATTTTTGGATACATAGAAGAATTATCAATCAGCAACTGTTCAGAACCTATGATAAACATGCAGCATCCAGACTGTTCCCAGCACATACACAAACACATTCAGAGCATGAATAATAGATCCTACTACTTCCAGTACTCTCCTAAAAACCCCAAAATGCAAAGAAGGGAAAAGGTTTTACAGTGAGTTCATTGTAACTGATGTGCTACTAAAATGAAGCAGATTGAAACTGCGTGGCATGTTGTGCCATAATGTTCATATCTGGATTATTCCCTCTTTCAGCAGCTATCAAATAAGGTTTTATCTTTTTTAAAGTAGTTTTTGCTGAGCAAAAGTAATACAGTCCCTTTGAGGCTTCTGAGGCTTATAAAAAAGGTACTTTATTTTTTTCATCTGTGCACGCACACTCAGGGTTCCTAGATTTTGTGCTCAATCAGTAAAACTGAGTGGAAATAAAAATGAAAAAGGGATGATGTAAAGATAGCAGATTTACTTTTGTCTTGAGAATCTTCAGAAAGTAAGATTTTTCAGCTTCTAAGCTTAATGATACAGCAGTCAGGAGGACTGATTATCTCTGTGAGCCTTACACATTAATTAAGATGTACTGTATAGTCTTGGTATGAAGTACAGTCCTCACTACCAGTGCTTCTGTGCATCTCCTTCAAAAAATAAAGATCCTAGTTACAAAAGGATGCTCCAATTAAACAAGCTAATGAGAAAAATCAGCTGTAGCTGGGCAAAATTAATTTCACCATAGATTCAAAAGCAAAAGCTGTTTAAAAAAATGTCCTGATGCATGTATGTATGAGTTAGACATTATAAAAGAAAAAATTACTCTCCCACTGAAATCAGATACTGTGTGGGCAATTTGTGTGGGCCACACTGGTCAGGAGATTCATTAACTAACAGTAAAAGAAATGCAACCTAATAAAAATAAGTGCAGTTATATTAAGTATCCAGAGCTTTTAAGTAATCAAAAGGTCTTGACTTTCAGCTTTGTGACTCACCATGTATTTAGGGTATGTGCGCATCATATGTAACTGTTGCTGATGTCACGTGTTAAAGCTTGTTGTACACGTACATCCTTGAAGAGGGGACATGATATGTTTTTTATTTAGGTAGAGGAAGTGTGTGCCTGGGGAAAACATGGCTTTTACCATTTAACAAGCGTGTGTAGATATAGGCACATGTCAGTGATTCTGTGACTGCTTTACCACTGCTCCCCCCCGGCCGCACTTTGCACCCCACACTGCATCTCCTCCTTTCCTGACAGCAGGGCCTTTGTTCTCCCCTGTAGTTATTTAAGACTGCTTGTCCCAATTTCATGTCCTCTTCCTGCTTGTCCCCTCCAACTTGGCATCTTCTCTTCAGGAAAAACCCAGGAAATGTTCCCCACTTTGTTCAACAGTAGTAGCTGAGTCCAGAAATTCTGGTAAATTGGACCACGCTATTCCTGTATATAAATGCTACGTGTAGCTATATTCTCCAGATTATTCTGCTTATCTCGGAGTATAAGGAAGTTATGTTCAAGAAAGACTAGGCTCCAAAGAGAGATGGAGAAGCAGGATTCTTCACCAAAACATTTGGTTTGAACCACTGGCATAGGCTTGGGTCTGCTCAGTCTTCCCCAGTAAAATGTCATCCAGTACACAACTGGAAATGTTAAAAACTGCAGTGCAGCTGCCATGAGATGTTTAGGAGAAACAGTAAAAGGGGATTCTTATACTATCTTTATTGTTTTGAAGCTATGCCATCTTCAACTCATAAAATCCATAGAGAACGTGTCCAAATATTTGTCCCACAAGAAAATAGCATCCTAAATGGATTAGCATGTTTGGTGTAACTCCAAGAAAATGAAGCACCTTAAAAAGTTATCAACCCACATGCATAGCCAGTTGGGAACTACATGTTCAGTACAATAGACCATACTGGTTAACCACATTTCTATGGTGCACAGAATTATCTTTACAATTGCTCTGGACTGATGTCATAAGAGTGCAAGTGTTTCAAAGTAGTTTACAGCACCCTTCAGTCCTGTAAAATCTTCTTCTGAAAGTCACACCTACAGCACCTTTTGCAAACTTTTTTTTTAATTTTGCCCAATTAATGTCAGGCCAGGCCTCTCTTGGTCTACTATCTGGTAGTAGACCAAGTACAGCCTGTTCCATGGTCTGTTCCATGGTCTGGTTGTTGGTGACTAAACTAGCACCCCAACCTGGGCTTGCCTGAGCGAGGAGGGTGTGTGAACATGCAGCAGGACTAAAAACAAGACCTGTCAAAGGGCAAATGAGCTCCCTGCAAGCCATCCATACCTGGAGAGGAGATGGGCACCACCAGGTCACGCTGCCCAAAGAATCACCAATGATGCAAAGCAACTCAATTAGGGCTGTTACAGCATATAAGGTGCCCCAATGGTCACAGAGGCCTTGGGATTGACTTGACCTATTAATGTGGTATGATATAAGGTTTCAGTATACTAAGCTGAGGGTACTCAGTATTTTAGAGGAATGAGTAACACAAACACTTTTCCACACAGCTATTTTTCTTGGAAAAATTAAGTTTAACTCACTGTACTGAAGGGCCCTGTCTTGTATGAGGGTCCTCAGGGATATGTATTTTATTTCATATACCCCTAAAGTCTTTCTGCTATTAGGAAACATGTTGGTAAAGAATCTTGATAGCACTGGAACAATAACAAATCAATCTTTCCCACCAAGCCAGAAATAGATTCTGGAAACAGACTTGTGTAAAATGAAAATTATCATTATTTACAAGAAACAACATGCAAACTCAGTCACAAACAGAAAGTTTATGTACCCTGCAAAAATTTACAAAAATTTTCTGAGTTCCAGTTTTGTCAAAGCAGCACCCTCATATTGTCAAAAAAACAGAAAAATAAGATTATATTTTCTACCAGCACTTCCCCCCAGCGGTTTCTGGCTGAATCCGCAAAGCCTCTCCTAATTGTCTGGTCTCAGAAAAAAATCCAGCCCCTCAGCCTACATATGTCAGGCAAATAAGCTTTTCCTCTAATCATGGCAAATGATGTATACTACATGTGCTACAGACAGGACAATGATTAAGCCACTGAACTCCTGTTCAATTCAAAGTGTAGGGTAACTGCCCCTAAGACACTGACCCACACTTATGTTACTTTAGAATTGTAATGGGAAACAAACATCTAGAAAATACTTGAACTCTCAAAGGAAAAGATATGGGTCAGTGGCCATGTTCTGGGAGTAAGCCAGAGCAGGCAAGAAACTCTAGTTAGATCTCCAAGTTCTCAGGAATTGTCTAAACTCATTAAGTGAGGCCTGAGATAATGGAGGACAAAGTGACGTTGTAATAATTTGCAGCCCTGAGGAATTCTCCCAGCACATCTACCAATCACCAGGACATTGAAGCCCCACCCCGCCTAATCTAAAGAAATGAGCCAAAGACATCTTTGGACATTAATAGAAAATGGAATCAACAGAACTTGAGCCAAGCATCTCTTAAACACATCAATTACACATCTCCTTCACTCTGCTTGTTTGCTAATTTAAATGTACTTTTGGAAGAGAATATGCCTTCCTATGTTTTGTACAGCACCAAGCACAATGCTTCTTTATAATCAAGTCATAAAGAAACAAAGTAGTTGTACCAATTCTCCTTTTGCGTGAAACTGGGCAAATCTACACATGCAATTAATGCAACACAATAAACTCCAGTGCATATCACATCAGAATTTATTGTTCCTGGGCACCACATTTACACACACACCTGGCACCTGGCATGTTGAGCTGGGTCAGAGCAGCCCCATCTGGCAGGGGACACAGGGGCTCAGCCTGCCAGCACAGGATTGCTCTCACCTGGCTCAGTCTGCTGCAGACTGGTTAGCTGGGGCATGAGGGTGTTCCAGTGAGGGGCTAGCCAGCCGGCAGCTCCCGCACTGAAGCACCCTCATGCCCCAGTCAGGCCCAACAGCATCTACACATGCACTGCTGCACACTAAAAAACACTACTGTAGGATAGTACTTGAGTTTACAAGTACTAACCTACAGCAGAGTTAATTAAGTTCCTGCAGCCTAATAGGGCCTCATATGTAGATGCTGAGACTTTACTGAGAAGTTAATTAGGCAGCTCCACAGTAAACATCTCGTATAGATGCACTCACTAAATGTGACATGGAAAGGACCTGGGGGTTATAGTGGAAAGCTGAATATGAGCCAGCAGTGTGCCCTTGTTACAAAGAAAGCTAACAGCATACTGAGCTGCATTAGTAGAAGTGTTGCTAGCAGATCAAGGGAAGTGATTATTCCCCTCTAGTCAGCACTGGTGAGGCCACACCTGAAGTACTGTGTTCAGTTTTGGGCCTCCCACTACAGAAAGGATTGGAGAGAGTCCAGAGGAGGTCAACGAAAATAGTGAGGAAACTGGGAGGCTTAAAAGAGGATGGAGCTACTGTTCTCAGTGGTGGCAGGTGACAGAACAAGGAGCAACGGTCTCAAGTTGCAGCAAGGGAAGTTTAGGTTAGATATTTGGAAGAGTTTTCTCACTGGGAGGGTAGTAAAACACTGGAACAGGTTACCCAGAGAGGTGGTAGAAGCTCAATCCTTGGAGGTTTTTAAGACCCGTTAGACAAAGCTTTGGCTGGGATGATCTAGTTGGGAGTGGTCCCACCTTAAGCAAGGCGTTGGACTAGATGACCTCCTGAGGTCTCTTCCAACCCTAATTTTCTATTATTCTATGATACTCCTGTAAGTTACTTCTGATTTATACAAACTTTGGCAAGAGGAAAGTCAGCCCTAACATCTACATTTAAGTAGAATTAGCAAAGGTTAGTTCGTGAATTTTTCTCCACATACATCTCCTCTAGCCCACAGAAAGCTGCAAAGTCCCCAAGAGGCAGGGAATTTGATGTGTCATATCTTTTATTGGACAAACTGTATGCTTGAGATAGACAAGCTTTCAAATGCTTTCAGGTCTGAGTACTGTGTTTGAAAGCTTGCCTAGGCATATCCCAGCCATGCAGTTCGTCCAATAAAAGATACCACCCAAAAAAATCCTTGCCTCTTGCATATTTCCTAAATCATCATGGCTGCAACATTACTTGAACAGTAGCAAAATACCATTACCAAGACTAATTTTGCAAAGAGATCTGGGAAATGGCACAATTTAAAAAAAAAGGAAGACATTTCTCATTAACTACAGGAAATTTGCATTAACTGATGTTTCATCTCTAATTAATTCATGTCTCTAATTAAAGAAACATGCAGAATATTATCACTGACCTATCCTACACTGAATTTTCACCTTGTTATTAACACTTAAAATATTTAATTTTCCATCAGTATTGCTGTACATGCTGTATCTGATAAAGGACTGAGATAATTCAGGAATGTTACAGTCAGTATCACTGATTCCTTCCTACTCTACAAAATAGTAAATGTAACTGACACCAAAATCTTGTTTCCTTTTGACTGCTTTAGTTAGAAGAGGAAAGAAAATTGTTTTCCTGCACTGTTTTAATGGGGACAAGAAAGATCATATGAATTTTCTGTTTTAATTGAAATCAAAGTGTAACATCTCTACATTTTAGACATCATTGATCAAGTTAACTTAGGCTAAAAGATGAGTCACTCAATGCTGCAGATTTTTTTTTTGTTCATGATGTTTTGCTACAAGCAGAATATAAAGGATTTGCCCCAAATACCTTTAGCACTTATTATGTGCAAGACATTAAACTACAATCAAGCAGAAGAAATTGACAGCCACACTCAGAGACAAGTATGCACATTTAATGGAGGACCCCTCAGGCTGTCTTGTGACCTGTATACTACTGACAAGAAGCAAGAGAGCTTCAAATACCACTAGTAATGATGACAGGGGATTATATTCAATGGAAGTCCAATAAACTGAGTTATGCTTAGCCTCTTCTCAGCTCACCATTTCCAATTATCAATACAGAATCATAGAAGCAGCCCAGAAATACAAATGTAACATGTCACTCTTATTATAAAGCGTTTGACACTATGAGAGATCACTAGAACACCTAGCCTCACCTTCTGTATATCATAGTCCAGTAAATTTAGACCAAGTATCCCTACACTGAGCAAAATAACTTGAGGTGGGCTGAAGCATAACTTGTTTTTGGATAAAGCACATATATTGCAATAGGGTGTCTGGCTTTGGTCTGAAGACATAAAGGCATGGTGAATCCATTGCTTTCCTTATTAGTTTGTTGTAGTCATCCCTGCTATTAAAGTTTGCTATTAATATTTATATATTATAAAAGAATTTGTTTGGCTTTTAGCCATAACTTTTAGCCATTAATTCTTGTTTTTCTTTCTCCAATAGCTAAAAAGACCCTGGAGGGCAAGTCTATGCCACTTCTGCCATGTTCCACACAGTGCTGTCGAACATTACATCGTATCTACCCACACTCCCATTCATAGAATCATAGAAAATCAGGGTTGGAAGGGATCTTGGGAGGTCATCTAGTCCAGCCCCCTGCTCAAGGCAGGACCATCCCCAACTACATCATTCCAACCAAAGCTTTGTCTACCCAGGTCTTAAAAACCTTCACAAATAATGTCCCCCAGCCCCTGAACCATTTTTCTTGCCTTCTGCCAGACCCTCGCCAATTTGTCAACATCCTTTCTGTAGTGGAAGGAACCAAAACTGGACACAGTACTCCAGATGTGGCCTCACCAGTGCCAACAGGAGGGGAATTATCAGTTCCCTCAATCTGTTGGCAATGCTCCTATTAATGCAGTCCAGCACACTGTTAGCCTTCATTGCAACAAGGGCCGCATCTTATTGTCCACTGTAATCCCTAGGTCCTTTTCTGCAGAGCTGCTGCTTAGCTAGTTGATCCTCAGCTTGTCCCTCTGCATGGGATTGTTCTGTCTTAAGGGCAGGACTCTGCACTTCCCCTTAGTGAACCTCATAAGATTTCTTTTGGTCCAATCCTCTAATATGTCAAGGTTGCTCTGAATCCTAGCCCTACCCTCCAGCATATCTACTACTCCCCCCATCTTGGTGTCATCTGCAAACTTGCTGAGGGTGCACTCCATCTCATCTTTCAGATCATTGATGAAGATATTGATCAAAGCCAGTCCCAGGACTGACCCCTGGGGTACTCCACTTCATATTAGCTGCCAGCTAAACATCAAGACATTGATTACTACCCTTTGAACCAAAGGATTCAGCCTGTTTCCTATCCACCGTACAGCCCATTCATCTGACCCTTAGCTTGTTTGCGAGAATATTGTGGGAGACAGTATCAAACACCTTGTTAAAATTCAAGGTATATCATATCCACTGCTCTCCCGGCATCAGCCGAGCCAGTCATCTCATTGTAAAAAGCAATCAGGTTGGTCAGGCATGACTTGCCCTTGGTGAATCCATGCAGACTGTTCCTAATCACCCTCTCCTCCAAGTGCTTAGAAATGGATTCCTTGTGGATCTGCTCCATTATTTTTCCAGGGACTGAAGTGAGGCTGACTGGTCTATACTTCCCTGGATCCTCTTTCTTCCCTTTCTTAAATATGGGTGCTATATTTGCCCTTTCCCAATCATCTGGGACCTCTCCCAATTGCCACAAGTTTTCAAAAATAATGGCCAGGGGCTCTGCACTCACACCGGCCAACTCCCTCAGCACCTTCAGGTGCATCATGTGAATTTGTTCACATCCAACTTTTCTAAATAGTCCCTAGGCTGTTCTTTTTGCCACTGTTGGTTGCTCATCTCCTTCCTAAACTGTGCTGCCAAGTGCAGTAGTCTGGGAGGTGAACTTGCCTGTGAAGAATGAGGTGAAAAAGGCATTGAGCACTTCAGACTTTTCTGCATCATCTGCCACTAGGTTGCCTTCCCCATTTAGTAAGGGACACGCACTTTTTCTTCCTCTTGTTGCTGACATACTTGTAGAAACCCTTCTTGCGATCTTTCATGTCCCTTGCTACCTACAACTTCAGTTGCGCTTTGACATTCCTGATTTCATCCCTGCATGCCCGAACAATACTCTTATATTCCTCCCTAACCACATACCTAAGCTTCCACTTCTTATAAGCTTCCTTTTTGTGTTTTAACTCACTGAAGAGTTCTCTGCTAAGCCAAGCTGGTCTTTTGCTACACCACCTAGTCTTCCTGCACATTGGGATGGTTTGTTTCTGCGTCCTCAGTAAGGTTTCCTTAAAATACAACCAGCTCTTCTTGGACTCCTTTGCCTGTCAGATGGGAGATCCTGTCTATCAGCTTCTCTGTGCACCAAACCCAAAAATGATGCAGTAAAGCTATGCTGGGGTATACCCACTGCCACTCAAGCTCTGTTACTGACATATTTGAAAGCAGCAGGAAGTGTCATCTCCAAAAATATTGCTTCACCATATTAGTCCATGCTTGCACATGACCAGGAAAGAGGGCTTGGTCTCTGGGCAGTCTGGACAGCCCTCTGAAAAGTATAGTCACATCCTAATACCTTATATTTTTCTGTGAAGTTATGTCTGCATCAGCGGTTCTCAACCTTTTTAGGTTCAGCTCACTCCTTGGAAAATGCCAGGTCTTAGCTTCACTTGTTTTTTGACTACAGAAAAAAAATAGTGATTCTTCTGTGGCAGAGAATTCAGAAGGCCCACAACAGGGCAGAATGGTTTCTGACACCTGCTATAGATTTCTATTTGAAATTTCTGGGTTTATCTTGTGATCCACGTAGGTGTCGAAGAGCCATAGCTGAGGACCACTATTCCACCTCTAATTAACTCACCTCTGAAGCTTTCTGATAAATGTACCAAGCTCTTTTATTCTCTTGTTGTCAGATATATTTCTCCAGCCCTTGAATAATTTTTGTTGCTCTTTTTTGCAACCCCCTGCCACCCATTTTTCAACTTCCTCTTCAAAATATAGACACCAAAAATCACAAACACTATATTCTAGAATCCTTCTCAACTATGTCATATACAGAGGGAAAAAGCAACTCCATACTCAAATTCACTGCTCCCCTGTTTATACAACTCAGAATCACACTAGTTCTTCTTTGTCACTGCATTGTATTGGGAGTTTGCTTTAAGCAGTTTATCATCTTTGACCCCAACACTCCTGTAAGAGTCACTGTTTCGTTGGATGCTGTCACTTTTCTATAAAAGGCTACCTTCTTTGTTTCTAGATTTATAATTTTGCTTTTGTCTGCATTACAATGTATTTTGTTTCCATGGCCCAGCCCTGTGATTACCAAAAGACAGGTAGGATGAAAACTAAGGATGAAGACAATACAATCTACAACATTTTTCAACAATTATATCTGTTTACAGATGAGTGACAAAAAATATTGAATGGAATCTATACCAGTTCTAATCCCTAGGAACTACTAGTACCAACACCTCATTCTCTCATAGCTAACTTTCTGAGATCTGTCACTTAACTAGTTCTTAGTCCACTGGACATGTGCTTTAGTTATTTTTTATAGTACTAAGGTTTAATCGGAATGACATGGTACAAAGTCAAACTGATTATCAACCAAACTTTTAATCTCATTAAAGAATGGAATAAGATTTGTTTGACAAGGCCTGTTTTCCACAGAACAATGTGGACTGGCATTGATTATACTCTTGTGGCAGTCTTACCAAGACAGCCTGGCATGCCAGGTTCAGAGAATCTTTGTTGTGATTGATGGAGCCCATCCACCAATCAGGTAACTGCTGGGAAGGGGCTTGCCCTGCCTCTGCTGGGGGTTGGGGGCGAAGAGCCCCGGAACTGATTATAGTCTGCGCTTTGTAGGTCTGATAGCACCTCCAGAGTGAATAAAGGGAACAGCATGCTCAGCCCACAGCAGATGTGTCAAGGGACAGAGACTAGAGTGGGGCTAAGAAGAGCTGGGGAAGAGCTGCCCAGTGGGTGCTGCTGCCCTGAAGAGCCCCTGTGGACACCCCTCACCAGACAGCAGCAGCGGAAGGCTTCAGCCCCAGTCGGTGCACAGTGTGGGACACGGGGTGAGACTCTAGGAGCTGGGTGAGACCGCTCAGGTCTCCAGCCACTCGGTGCACACAGCACAGTGTATGGAGCCAGACCCTGGGAGCTAGAGGCTCAGGTCTGCAACCCCTGGCATGCAACCAGGACTCCTGGTGCACAGCATGGTGCACAGAGCCAGACCCTGGGAGCAAGAGGCTCAGGTCTGCAACCCCTAGCATGTGGCCAGGGGTCCGGGTGCATGGAGCCAGTGAGACTCCAGGACCCATCTGCAGCAGCTCAAGGTTTCATCTCCTGGGATGTGGCGGGGAATCTGGTGCAGGTGACACTGCACAGAGGGTACAGGAGCTGACCAAGTCAGAGCCACACAAGGCAGTACGGGCCTCCAACCCTGAGCAAAAGCCAAAGCCCCCAAGAGCACACAATGGTGCTCAAGGCTATGAATGGGGAGGAGCCCAGGGGGAGTCAGAGGCTCCAAAGGTTTCTCCAAACAAGGAGCCACTGGTCTGAGGGGATGAGGACCCCCCACCTGGGCATTGAATTCATGAGTTGCTGGGGAACAGGGATCCCACAGGGGAGGGGAAGTCCTTCTTGGCTAGTAAGGGGTTCCTGGAGAGGAGGTCCAGGTTTGTGGGCTGCCTAAGGGGCTTGATGTGATGCCCAAGGGGCAATAAGGTTTTCCCTCATGGGTCACTAGAGTGTAATCCAGGCCCCAGTAATGTGGCAGGGTCTTGGGGACCCTTTTAATGGTTTAACATAACTTGGATGTTTACATGCCTTATAATTTGTGATATTTCACCTTATATTTTGTGATAGTGTATTCCGTCAATCGTCTGCTCCCGTATCAGTAGGAAAACTAACATTAGAGTGTAATATCTATATTGAGGTCCTGCTGAGACTCCTTCCTATTACTTACCTTTGTTTACTTGTAACTTACCTGAACCCCAGTTTTGGTCACCCATTGTAGAGAAACAAGGTTATTAGTCCTATCTGTAAATATCTGTATCAGTTGTATATTAACAGTTATCTTTTAAGGTTCCCTGTAAATATTCGTACATTTGTATATAGTTAAGCTATCCCTTGTCCTGGCCTGACTCTATAGGGAATAGAGGGAACTGGTCAGTATGTTGCAAATCACTCTCACAGCACTCCTGCCTAGCTACATATCCCTTCTATTTGGAGAGGGGAGCACATATTTGGGTGTGCTCGGGTTACACTCTTATTCTTTAATTCCATACTAAATGAATCCTCTATCACCCTTTTTAGCAGAGGCCTTAGGTCAGGCTAAGTAGTCCATAGTTACCTGTGCCATGCCACATGTCCATTTTGAATGTTAGCAAAACCCCAGGACTCTTCCAGCCTTCTATTGTTGTTGGTTCTTGATGGATTGAAAATGCCTTGTTGCCCTCATAATGCAAACGCATCATTCTGCATCTTCCTAAATACAAAACAGACATATTTATTAAATATTTTCTGCCTTTAATAATTAAGAATGGTACCAGTTTCATTTAGTAATGGACCTATATCATTGCTAGGATTTCTTTTCTTTCCTAATATACTTTAAAATTTTTCCTTGTTAATTTTAAGTCTTGTTGGCTGTGAATTTTTCTCTTGATGTATTTAGATTCCCTTAATGTTTTATATGTGCTGATCTATCAGCTGCTGTCTATTTTCCCTTCTTTTTCTCCAGATGCTTTATATACATATATTTATTCCTAATATCTGCCTTCACTTCAACACTGAATCAGGACTCAAAGCTGGCCTTAAGGGTGGATAACATGGGCAACCACCTAGGGCGCCCTGGGGAGGGGGTGCTAAACACACACACACATGCAGCCTGTGCTCAAGAAGCATTCTCCTTCTGTCCTGCCCTCCCCCAGCCAATCCCCACCCCAGGTAGGAGGAGCAGTGCCCAGCCCAACCCACCATCCACCTCCAGCCACTGCTCAGAAGCAGACGGGACAGGCTTGTGCAAGTGGGGTGGCACCTGCTCCAGTCCATCCATCATGCTCCCGCATAGCAGCAATATGCATGACCTGGGTAGCATTATCCTCTTCTTGCCCATATTTGAATGACAATCATCAACTTCCAATCCAGCAAAAGTATGCATTATAAGGTCCAAGATAGAGTTAACTTCTGTTTGAGTCAATGTTCTTTGTGTCAGAAAACCATCAACAATAAGTTTTAGAAACTCTATTGAACTCATCCCATCAGGATTCCATAATGCCAATTATTTAAAATATCTTTTTGTCAATGAGAAGTTCCAGTTTCTCCTCCTCATTATTCAGATTCATGGAACTGTTTGTATATACACCTATGCTGTTTGGTTATGATCTGCTGTATTTGGGTTTGTACTACATTTGAATCTCAGCACACTCCACTAATAATGCAAGAGACTCCAGCAAAGACTCACTTCCCTGGAAAAAGGTCCAGGCAGTCTCAAGCAAAGGGTAGCAGAACCCCTACCCAAACCTCCCATCCAAGAGATGTTTGTACATCTTCTTCACCCACTGAAATGTTCAACAGCCCCAGAAACTTCTGTTTCACTCCACCTATGCAGCCAACAAATTATCTCAGTATTTTCTGCCTTCTGTTTTCTTTCTCTTGAGAGATCCAAGGAACGTCCAAGGAGTCCTTTTGTTCTGCTCTCTTCCAGATACCTCATGTCTTCCACAATCTGTGTAGTTCCATATGATGCTATGTAATTTGTTGCATGTCATACAACTGGTCCCTACTGGGAAGCCTCCAAATGGTTCTGCCTAATCTTGCTGTTATATCTTGTATTTTTGTTTCAGGTAGAGAACTCAGCACCCTATTGCTCTTGTATCCTTTGGTGAATTCTCTTTTTCATGTGGAGTCACCAATAATTATTGTTTCACTTCTCAGGATGACAGAAAAAAACTTCTCTTAATAACTGCTTGTTTCATACAGGAAGGATGCTCATCAGCTTTGCCCCTTGCAACTTGCTGTTCTTCAAGAAGCATGTTCCTCAGTAATCAACATACTGAGTATCAGACAATAATTTAGTATTTCTAGCTAAATGGAATTCTTCCTTGTTTGCTTTCCTCTCTTGGTCAACGTATGCCTGGAGCATAGATGGTTCAAAGAATGGTTAGAGAATCTGGGATCTGAATCAGAACTAAGTCTGGAAAGTGAGTACAGGATCAAGAGGTGAATATTCACCCCAAAGCTTGGGCACTGGAGACAAGGTTGGGTAGGAACCAGGAGTCCAAAGCTGAGTATAATGTGCTGGCCATTACAAAAATTCCATACTAAATGAATCCTCTATCACCCTTTTTAGCAGAGGCCTTAGGTCAGGCTAAGTAGTCCATAGTTACCTGTGCCATGCCACATGTCCATTTTGAATGTTAGCAAAACCCCAGGACTCTTCCAGCCTTCTATTGTTGTTGGTTCTTGATGGATTGAAAATGCCTTGTTGCCCTCATAATGCAAACGCATCATTCTGCATCTTCCTAAATACAAAACAGACATATTTATTAAATATTTTCTGCCTTTAATAATTAAGAATGGTACCAGTTTCATTTAGTAATGGACCTATATCATTGCTAGGATTTCTTTTCTTTCCTAATATACTTTAAAATTTTTCCTTGTTAATTTTAAGTCTTGTTGGCTGTGAATTTTTCTCTTGATGTATTTAGATTCCCTTAATGTTTTATATGTGCTGATCTATCAGCTGCTGTCTATTTTCCCTTCTTTTTCTCCAGATGCTTTATATACATATATTTATTCCTAATATCTGCCTTCACTTCAACACTGAATCAGGACTCAAAGCTGGCCTTAAGGGTGGATAACATGGGCAACCACCTAGGGCGCCCTGGGGAGGGGGTGCTAAACACACACACACATGCAGCCTGTGCTCAAGAAGCATTCTCCTTCTGTCCTGCCCTCCCCCAGCCAATCCCCACCCCAGGTAGGAGGAGCAGTGCCCAGCCCAACCCACCATCCACCTCCAGCCACTGCTCAGAAGCAGACGGGACAGGCTTGTGCAAGTGGGGTGGCACCTGCTCCAGTCCATCCATCATGCTCCCGCATAGCAGCAATATGCATGACCTGGGTAGCATTATCCTCTTCTTGCCCATATTTGAATGACAATCATCAACTTCCAATCCAGCAAAAGTATGCATTATAAGGTCCAAGATAGAGTTAACTTCTGTTTGAGTCAATGTTCTTTGTGTCAGAAAACCATCAACAATAAGTTTTAGAAACTCTATTGAACTCATCCCATCAGGATTCCATAATGCCAATTATTTAAAATATCTTTTTGTCAATGAGAAGTTCCAGTTTCTCCTCCTCATTATTCAGATTCATGGAACTGTTTGTATATACACCTATGCTGTTTGGTTATGATCTGCTGTATTTGGGTTTGTACTACATTTGAATCTCAGCACACTCCACTAATAATGCAAGAGACTCCAGCAAAGACTCACTTCCCTGGAAAAAGGTCCAGGCAGTCTCAAGCAAAGGGTAGCAGAACCCCTACCCAAACCTCCCATCCAAGAGATGTTTGTACATCTTCTTCACCCACTGAAATGTTCAACAGCCCCAGAAACTTCTGTTTCACTCCACCTATGCAGCCAACAAATTATCTCAGTATTTTCTGCCTTCTGTTTTCTTTCTCTTGAGAGATCCAAGGAACGTCCAAGGAGTCCTTTTGTTCTGCTCTCTTCCAGATACCTCATGTCTTCCACAATCTGTGTAGTTCCATATGATGCTATGTAATTTGTTGCATGTCATACAACTGGTCCCTACTGGGAAGCCTCCAAATGGTTCTGCCTAATCTTGCTGTTATATCTTGTATTTTTGTTTCAGGTAGAGAACTCAGCACCCTATTGCTCTTGTATCCTTTGGTGAATTCTCTTTTTCATGTGGAGTCACCAATAATTATTGTTTCACTTCTCAGGATGACAGAAAAAAACTTCTCTTAATAACTGCTTGTTTCATACAGGAAGGATGCTCATCAGCTTTGCCCCTTGCAACTTGCTGTTCTTCAAGAAGCATGTTCCTCAGTAATCAACATACTGAGTATCAGACAATAATTTAGTATTTCTAGCTAAATGGAATTCTTCCTTGTTTGCTTTCCTCTCTTGGTCAACGTATGCCTGGAGCATAGATGGTTCAAAGAATGGTTAGAGAATCTGGGATCTGAATCAGAACTAAGTCTGGAAAGTGAGTACAGGATCAAGAGGTGAATATTCACCCCAAAGCTTGGGCACTGGAGACAAGGTTGGGTAGGAACCAGGAGTCCAAAGCTGAGTATAATGTGCTGGCCATTACAAACAAAGAACATTTTGGTTCCTGCTCTGCTTCTGGGAACCACAAAGCTCTGCAATGCCCCTTCCTTGGGCATGATTACAGAATGCTCTTTCAGTCCTAATAAACTTGATTCTAATCTCATTTACAGTAGCATGTGTAAGGAGTAACTCTACTGAAGTCAAGAGAGGCACTAGTTAAATAGCAGTGTAAGATCCAACAATTTGTATGATTACCTCAGCCGTGCTCCTACCTAGCCTTAACCCTAAATTCCCTTCCCATCTGCCTAGGTGTACTGCGATTTGAGTTCCTGAGCCGGCTGTTTCAGACTGGGCATTTTCTAAATGGGACAACATCAGTAGATCTGGGCATTCTATCAGTTTGCCACTTTTCTGAAGTTTTATAGATTTATTCCTTCCTAAATCCTTTCTGATTCTTAAGGTTAGTGTGCATCTGAAACAGTCTGTCAGGCAAACAAATAGATAAATATTTTCACTGTTAATGGTAAAATCCTGGTGATCATTTTTTATGGGGAAATACTCTTAAAAGACATGCACTAAATAAATAAAGCCCTGAACATTGGGCTGGGTTTGCTATAGCCTTGTACCTTGTTCAATCATTTATGCTTTGGTAGAGATGTAAAATGCTACCATTCCAAGTGAATTACCCACACTTTGCACATCTGTAAATAACTACACATGGTAAGACTGAAAAGATCACACCCACAGTCTTTAAAGAACGGCACCCTACATGTTGCTGGAGTTCTACCAGAGAACGCAATATCCATTAAAACCATTCTGACATGCTACTGATCAATTACACTCTCGTTGATGACTTCAAGATGTCACCAATGGTTATGTTCCCTTTCCATAAAGTACTAGAATAGATAAACTTCACTGCTTCTCTAAACTTAAACTTTTCCCCCAGTAACATTTTTTATTGTGTCTTCTTTTTTTCCCTTAATCTTCTCTCTCTTCCTTTGCACATCTTTGAGCAAATGAGAAATGTCACATTTGTTTCTCCATAGGAGACTTCTTCCATGGAAGACACAAATTTTAACCTGGGGAAAGTCTAAATTAAGATTCATTTTGTTAATCCTTACAGCAAGCAGATGGAAAGCTGACAAGTCTTTTTCTAACACATTTTTATGTTAGGCAGTATCTGAAATGAAATCCATGAGTTTTAAAGAGATTTTTCACCCTGAGTAGCCTGATACACTGTGTACCTACATATATGTCACAACTACAGAATTACAAAAACAAATATTATGAAAAAGAGAAACCCGGAGATGTGCCTGGTATGAAGTGTGAAGCTGGTCATCTGTGTGTTAGTCTATGTAGGAAAATTCTGCAATACTTGACAGATCTTGAACTTCAAAACAGACACCAAAACAGCTCTGGATTATTAGAAAGAACTGATGAACTATCAGCCAAGGAATACTTGAATCTGCAGATTTGTATAGTTAATTTTGTATGTGTGTGACCTATGAGTTTTTAGCTTTATATTCATGCATTCATCTCTCACAAATCAACTTCAACTCTGAAAGAGTTTGCCTCTCTGTATACTTAGATAATGAATTCTTCCTGTTGCAAAGTGACCTCTAGAGTCTACGAACTAGTTTCATTTCAATTTGTGTCAATGAAATACTTGACAAATTGCTCTTTTTAGAGTCATGTATATCTTTTGGATTTCAGTGCTGAGCTTTGTTACCACTCTGACAAAGATAAATCAGGCTATAAGGTTTGTTCTGTATCTTCATGTCATGTCAGTTACAGATATGAGCCCGCAGTTCAGTCTGTGCACAAGAAAAATAGGATGCATCATAGTGACACACTATTTATTTTCAGAACTATTATAGTTGTCATACAACATCTAGATTGTGGAAAGTGCTTTAAAGCTAAATGGAGCATAAGGCCCATTTCTAAAGTGTAAACATGCTAAATAGTTAAACTCAGACAAATTTTCTTCTTTTCTGCTGTTTAAGCGGATATCAATAATTTGAACCTTAACGCAGCAAAAAACAAGGCAACTGATTTCACTTAGTTTTCATTATATAAGAAATATTACTGGAGTGAAGCCACATGTTGGCTTGTTTTGTGACTTCCTGGGAATCTCCTGGTGGACTCCTAAACTAATGTTCTTTATTAACCAAAACTATAACAAAATTTGTGAACTGATGATCTGAAAGTCAGCCCTTTATCATAGGAGGTGATGAAATCATATGCATGAGATTTGCCTTTCCAAATGTTACACTGACACAAGCCAATGTTTCTTGGAGCAGCTGCCACTTTTTCCTTTTCTCCTTGATCCCAAATTATTTGAGCTTCACCTGTTCCCATCTCAAATTAGCCCAAAATTGTTTTTCATTTCTAGGCTTAGGCCAGCAGGAGCAACTGTAGCAACTGGTACCCCAGCTTCAGGGTCCAGAAATCAGCCCGTCATTCACTTCTGAATTGATATGCTCCTAGCTTGTTTGAATGGAATCAAAGGATCAGAACTAGCTAAGGTATTTTCTCTTTCTAATGCATACTTCTTCCTGACCATCTCTCTCTCTCAGGTTGGAGGTATTCAAATGTTTTTAAATGGTGAACAGTGAAGTACGGTTTCACTTCTGAGAAACAGAAAAATCTTATCATGATAAGATTATATCAAGATATAATCTTTTATATCAAGATTATATTAAGGTGTTTATGATATCCTGATAAACAGTTTTCTTCAAGTAATGTAATTTGAATACACATCTGAGTAGAGATGGATGTGAATTGAATAGCCTAAATTTATCTACTAGCAAGTTTAATGATTTCAAAACTGAAGTATAATTCCAAATCTGAATTTTGCAGTTAAAACCTGTTTTCAAAATAGAAAGCCCTGACTGTTTTTAAACCAAGAAATAAACCACACAGTCTTTCTGGAAAGATCAGCTTAGGGTTGATACTCAAATAAACAACAATATCATTAAGCCTTTAACAACGAAAACTGAATTTATAACTTTTTTTTCAAATAAGAGAGATTTTAGTGATCTTAGAAATCCGCTTGTGTTATATGCTTCAAACAGAAAGCACAAGTAAAAAATAAATCAGAATCACAGATAAATTTGCTCTCCTACTATCTAAGATGAACACACACGGAATTTGTAATGTGATGGTAATGAATCCAGCCATATAGCTCTGTTTTCCAGTATGCTTACTGACTGCTAGTTCATAAAATAAAAAGAAATGTAAAGGAAGAACATTTGTTTTTGTGTTTTCTTTGCACAGTTCTCCCTGTAAACCTGGAATAGTTGATACATTTCTTGTACTGTGGTCCTAGTAATGTGAGACAGAGCCTTCTGCAGCTGTCCAGTATGGTGTACTTCACTTAATTCTCATTAAAACAATGTAAAGTCTCTGAATGAATCTAATGGGAGTTGGAGGGGTCCCAGTGCCTGAAGTAAAGCTCATAGTCTACAGATTATTAAAAATTAACACAATCTCCATGTATCATTTAAGACTCAAAGACCCATTTAAGACCCAGCCAAGGTTCAGGACTACCATGATCTCTTAAGCCATATCATTAAGAAATATCTCTAAGTGGTCCCTAGAATTTATCATTAGCGAGCTTATACATGTCTAAGTGTTTTATTTGTAAGGTGCTTTTGAAATGATACTTTTCATGTGTTGGAACTGTAAAAGAAACATCCCTGGTGAAATCCACTTCCTATTCACTTTAAAAACTCTTGCAAAAATGCATAGCAAAACTTCAGTGTATTCCAATCCACTCAACATAAGGACCTGCTAGAAAAGACAAGATTCATTATAATCTGGTATTACAGTAATGGGGAAAAGAACAAAACCACAGAGCAATGTTTTCCATAGATGCAAGCATTCAGCTTCCAGTCATATGACCAAAGTAAATCAAAGCAACTATCCAAACTGGTTGGGTTATCTGTCGAAAGGAGACATTTCTTATTAGAGATTGGCCTAATAGGAATTGGTGATTGATGTTAAGAATCCAAATCGTACCTATGTTTTGCTTTATCTATTTATTTAGGGATTGGATTAAAGAGTTTTAAAATTATACTGAGGTAAAAACTGCACAAAGGGCCAGATGTTATAGACAGGATCACTAATCAAACACAGCCTGGGTAATGTGTTCCATGCTTTGCTCGATGGGAAGTAATTACTATAACATTAGCTTTACAGTGTTTAAACAACCATTTCATTATATTTTTTCTACACTGATTAAATTTTCTCAGCGTTTATAATGCATCATTACATCTGCTTTGTGCACAGATAATGCACAGCATAGCTGCTCATTAAAAATTCCCGGCTCTCTTTCATCATTTTTAATAAATCGAATTTGACTATATTTGCATAAACTTTTATAAAGAGTGATTAGTTCTTTATCAACACTTCTACCTTAGGTGTGAAGTGACAAAGCTCCTACTAACCAAAAGCAGTATCAAACCTGGACATAAACACTTAGGGAACTCTACAAATGTAAATAAAAGTAAGCATTTGTCATAAACCATTGCAAACTAAAACTGCTAGTCCACTGACTCAGTTTCACCAAACCAGCTGTGGTTATATTATTCAAACTACCTTTCCTCTTGTTCCTATAATATATTGAGCTCATGAGTACAAACATACAATACAATTTTGGTCTTCACTTTCGGTATTCCCATTTAGCTTCAGAGAGATCACGGACACTTCAGAGTTTACCTAAATAAATAGACTTAATTCATCTGAGGAAGCATCTGTATTAGCTAAAGTGAAAGCAACAGGAAGACTACCAGACTGAACACACCAGGCAATATCTCTCATGGGCTCAAACTGCACTGAGTTCTCTGATGATATTCCCTTAGTTCTTACAACTACATGATTTATCTTTGTGAAACACTGCAAGGTTCCCTCATTTTTAATTGTTGTTTTGAGTACTTGAAACTCATTAAACAAGTATGAGTTCAGCATTAGCACAGACTGTAGTGCAAAAAGGATCATGGGTAATGTCACAATGACCCCCGAAGAACCACACTATGGATTTTCATTAAGGATACTGATAGTGGAAATGTCAGGAGACATCATTTCCTTCTCTGATTTCTCTCTGACAGAGAGATAAAAGAATTAAACATTCACTAATAGGATATCAATTAAGCCCTTGTTGATGGAAAGCAGTACACTGTAAACGTACATGGTGTAGATAGGCTGGCCTGTGGATATATTTGTGATGTTGAAAAAAAGAACTTCATTTAGAAATGACCTCTGGATGGCTCCTTCTTAGCAGGTGGAAACTAGGGGCCTCATCCAGAGTACATTAAAGACAACAAGGGTATCACAGGATGGCTCATCTTTTAAACAGAGTTGAGCTTAACCCTACTAATTGGCTGTTTCTAGCTGATAATGGAGGGCCAGTGATCAGGTGGTAGCCTGAAGATCACCTTATCCTCGTTAAAAGAAAAACAAAAAACAAAAAAAACAGCACACAGGGAGGGAACAGGCATCTCTGAGCCAGGAAAAAGAATATTGTTTATATGACTCTTAGATATCCACAGGGAGCAAGCACAAAAAAGGATCAGAGGCTCATCTTTCCTTCTAGACTGAGAGCCCATAGTGTTAAAGAACTGCAAATTACCAAGTCAGGGGCATGGCTGGTATGTGCAATTTGTATTATTGTCGAAGAAATTAAACTGAAGGACTGAAAAAAAGGCGAACAAAATCCTTTGACTCAATAGTGTTCTTTGGTGCAGCATATTGGTATTATCTCACTAATTTTCAGAGAGTCTCCTCAGTGGTCTTTGAATCATAAGCTAAATGCATTTTAGGAATAAATTATTAGAATTTTATGCTGGATTATCTTCCATATCCATTGGCAATGGCCCATCAACGAGAATTAAATACCCTACTTGTCCACACTATGGGATTGTGAAAAGATGCAAGGAGAATTCCTTCCCAGGCTCTGCTAATGACAGTCTTATTGTTCAAAGTATAAGGCTTGATAATGGGAAGTTGTTACTACCCAAGGGAATATATTAGCTCCCTAGAACAAAAGTGTTGTATTCCTTCATGAAGTCTTGCTGTCAATTCATTGACATCAGTGTCACTGTCACTCATACTCCATGGCAGAGTTCTGAACTAGAACGATCTAGTAAGAAACAGGCTCAATATGAGATAGAGAGAGAAAGAGACATTGCAAGGGAGCAAAATCCCTTAATCACTTGCATACTAAATGAAAATTCAATTGCCTGAATGAACCTAGATCTCATTCTGAAAAGAATGATAATTTGAGCTGGATTTTTGTGATATCAAATAACATTTATTCCATACATTTTCTATACGTATTTAGAATGAGAAGTTATGACTATAATAATAGAATCACAGAATCACAGGGCTGGAAGGGACCCTGAAGGATCATCAGGTCCAGCCCCTTGCATGAGCAGGAAAGACATTGGGGGTTAGACAACCCCAGCCAGGTGACCGTCCAGTCTTCTCTTGAAGATCTCTAGGGTAGATGATTGCACCACCTCTGGGGGGAGCTTGTTCCATAGTCTGGACACCCTAGTTGTAAAGAAGTCTTTCCTAATGTTCAGCCTAAAACTACCTTCCAGAAGTTTGTGGCTATTGTTTCTAGTTTTCCCGCAGGGCACCCTGGTGAACAGTTGTTCACAGAGCCCCTGATGTATGCCTCTGATATAGTGGTAAGCCGCAATCAGATCCCCTCTCAGCCTTCTTTTCTTTAGGCTGAAGAGTCTGAGATCCCTCAGTCTCTCCTCGAATGGCTTGCCATGCAAGTCCCTGATCATATGGGTGGCCCTTCTCTGGACCCTCTAGAGTTTAGCACGTTGTTGTTGAAGTGCGGTGCCTGGAACTGAACGCAATACTACAGCTGCGGCCCACCAGTGTTGAGTAAAGTGGGAGAATCACTTCTTTGGATTTACTGGAGATGCATAGATTGATGCATGCCAGTTTTATTGACCCTAGTGGCTACTCCATTGCACTGATGGCTCATATTCATGCTGGGGTCTATTGTAACCCCCGATCCCTTTAATTTGTAGTGCTGGTCAGGTTAGCAATGCCCAGCCTGTAGGTGTGCTGGGGGTTCTTCCTTCCCAGATGCAGCACTTCGCATTTCTCTGCGTTGAACCTCATCTGGTAGCATACTGCCCAATATGCCAGCCTGTCTAGGTCTGCTTGTATCTGCAGCCTATCTGCAGCCTATTACTGGAGATGCATAGATTGATGCATGCCAGTTTTATTGACCCTAGTGGCTACTCCATTGCACTGATGGCTCATATTCATGCTGGGGTCTATTGTAACCCCCGATCCCTTTAATTTGTAGTGCTGGTCAGGTTAGCAATGCCCAGCCTGTAGGTGTGCTGGGGGTTCTTCCTTCCCAGATGCAGCACTTCGCATTTCTCTGCGTTGAACCTCATCTGGTAGCATACTGCCCAATATGCCAGCCTGTCTAGGTCTGCTTGTATCTGCAGCCTATCTGCAGCCTATTTTCACCCCCTCATCCAGGTCGTTGATGAAGATATTGAACAGCACTGGACCAAGTACCAACCCCGGGGTACACCACTGCCCACATCTCACCAGGACGATACCGATCCATTCATTTGGCCTCTCTGTATCCTACTCCGCAACCAGTTTCGCACAGACTTGACAGTCTTGCAGCTAAGCCTGATATCTTCCAGTTTTCTGATCAGTACCTTGTGGGATACCAGGTCAAAGGCTTTCTGGAAGTCAAGGTATATGACGTCAACTGCTTTTCTCTTGTCCAGGTGACGAGTCACCTGATCATAGAAAGAAATGAGGTTGGTCAGATGAGACCTGCCCACGATGAAGCCATGCTGGCTGTCATTCAGTATCATGCAAGTTTGTCACATATAGCCTCTTTGATGAATGTTTCTAGGATTTTCCCTGGAATAGAAGTTAAGCTAATTGGCCTGTAGTTTCCCAGGGCTTCACGCTTCCCCTTCTTGAAGATGGGCACAACACTGGCCCTCTTCTAGTCCTCTGGGATTTCTCCAGAGGCCCGTGATTTTTGAAAGACCTTTGCCAAGGGCTCTGTGATTACTTCAGCCAACTCTTGCAGCACTCTTGGGTGGAGTTCATCCAGTCCTGCTGATTTATATACGTCTAATTTCTTTAACTGATCATACACCAGTTCTATGGCAATGGTGGAAATGGTGTCGATCCCACCCTGCTCATTCTGTGCCCTACCTGGCATGTTGTGCCCCTTGGTCTTGTGAAAGACCAAGGCAAAATAGTCATTTAGGAGTTCTGTTTATTCCTGAGTGGTAGTGGCCAGGTATCCTGAGGCATTAAGCAGCGGCCCCACACTCCCATTAGTTTTCCTTTTACTCCCTATGTAGCTAAAGAAGGACTTCTTGTTGTCCTTCATTCTTATAGCTAGTTTTAGTTCAGTTTCTGCCTTAGCTTGCCTAATCTGGTTTCTACAAGTGTGGGTCATTGCCAAATAGTCTTCCTTACAGGCTGTCCCAAGCTTCTATTGTTTGTATGTCTTTCTTTTGCTGTAGGAGGACTGCAACTTCCCTGCTTAGCCAAGAGGGTTTTTTGACCCTTCTGCTACTTTTCTCCATAAGGGAATGGATTTTCTCTAAGCCTTAAGGATTGTATCCTTAAGGAACAACCATTCTTCTCATGCTCCCTTTACCTGTGGCCCTTGGTCTCTCAGGGCATTCTTTACTAGTGACCTGAGCTTATTAGACTTGAAAAACACAAATTTTAAGGCTTCGAGCTTGGTATCTGTTTTGTCAGCCTTGTGACAGACTGTGAACGTATTGATTTTATGGTTACTATCGCCTAGGCTTCCCTCTATGTTTAAGCTGGTCACCTGGTCATCCCTTTTGCCCAGGACCTGGTCAAGAACTGCATTGCCTCTAGTTGGCCTGTGCACCTCCCAAGTCAAAAAAAGCTCTTCGATGCTGTTCAGGAAGGATCATGATCGATCCAAGCTGACCGAGCATTCTTCTCAGGAGATATCTGGGTAGTTGAAGTCACCCATGACAACCATGTCCCATGCAGGCGCAGCCTCTGTTAGTTCACGAGTGAACGCTAGATCAAGTTCCTCCCCTTGGTTAGGCAGCCTGTAGTATATACCTACAGTCAGGTCTCTCTCGCCATGCCTCCCCTGGAGCTTGACCCAGAGGGTTTCAAGCTGTTCTTTGTGGCATATTAGCTAGTTATGACTCTTATCTCCTTAACAGAACCTACCTAAGTTTGACTGGTGATTGCACCATTACAAAATGGAAAAGAATAAACTTTGATAAGGTCCAGGAATAATGTTGCAGCCTGTGGCCTCCACTAGCTTGTGTTAAAAGTGAATGCATTCCCTTCCTAGTAGAAGTATACAAAGTCCTATACATCAGCAAACCATTTTTGCAGTCAATGCCAACATGTATAAGTTAGGACCTCATTCCCACTCCTATAGTTTTCTAGCTGATAGCCTCTTGATTCTGTGGGTTTTAAGGCCTGAGATTTCCATTGCTACCCACAGATAATTTTGAAATCCTTGCTCTTCATTCTTGGCACATTTCTAAATGTTAAAATTACGCACAAAATGAAATCAGACCCATCTTTTATCAGGAGGCAACAAATCTTCAAAATTTAGAAGTTTCAATGTGCCTACATCAATGGAAGCTGAAAAGAACTGGAATAACAATAGGAAAGATAATTCAGCTACAGCATTAGTCTAGTGTAGCTGAGAGCTGGATTTGGCACTCTATGTTTAGTACCATCTTTATTTATATTTATAGTAACTCAAAAAATGTGCTTCCATTTCAGGGCTTTGGATTTCAACTCATCTATCATCACAAGGCAATGTAATGTCTCAAAACCATGATATCATCACTGTTACATATTTTTAACAGTGTTCAAGTCAGGTACTTGCAAGGTATTACTTCAAGGTGTTTTGTTATAGCTAAAATGAGGATAGTGGAACTAGAAATGCTTTAAGCAGTATGATAAGTCTCTCACTCTCTCTCATCCTCAGGATCCTGGCAGACATTATATCTGCTGGGCTACAAAGTTTACAGTATCATAAAAAAAATAAAGTGCTATGGGCAGCCACGCATTCAAAGCCCCCTGGCTGAAGTCTGACTAAGACAGGCTCTCCAGGCATAGGGAAATAGAGGCCTGCTCCATAGCTCCTTCCACTCCTAGGAGAGCTTGTCCATAAGCTGGACAAGCTTTCTGAGAGACTTGTGAACCCTTGAAAGTCCCTGACATACCTGCAGCCAAGAATTCCAGGGCTCTTGGCAGTGGCACTCTGGGATCCCAGTGTGCTGACAAGCTGGGAACTCTAAGGAACCTGCCTGCAGCCTGGGATACTGGAGGTGGCCCCAGAGAGGGGGTCAAGCCCTGGGGGAATGCCTCCCATCCCCACACCCATCAACTGGTCATCCTGGTTCTGTACAAGAGGAATGCCCCTTGTAATTACTCCTTGGCAATCCATGATGAGCTTGACTCACTGGTTCTGGAGCCACAGCAGCAGCTGGAGCTGTGACCCCAACCCTGGTTTGCCCTTCAGGGTGAAGGAGTGGAGAACATGCCTTCTCCTCTCTGTAGGAGGCTGAGGACTATGTTTGACAGCCCTGGTGGAGGGAGGTGGAAGGATTCAGTGCACCCTGGAATTCTGAAGGACCCACAGAAACCTTACCACTCAATAGTACCATCATACATTCAAGTTTAAGTGGGATACAAATGAGCCACAAAGATGTTCTGCATTTATTGAGGAACATCTTTGAGACTGGTTCATCATTTTTCTGGCTGGTTCACCATTTTTATCACATGATAAGGTACTTTAACATCTGATATGGTACAATTTATTGCAAAAGTAACACATTCATTGCACAATAAATGTAATGTCTGCCAGGAGGCCCAAATACAGGCAGATAAAAAAAAAGTTTCAAGTGAGCATGGTCACATCTCTAATTGAAAATCAGGTATCATAAGGCAGGAAGGTGGGGAACTTACAAAATAAATGTGGTAAATCTCATTTAAAGGATGACTAAAAAGCCAAATACTGCTGAATCCATATTTACAAAGATACCCTAATTACTGCAAGAAACCTCAAAAGCTGGTACAGTGTGGATTTTTCATTTTAAAAAGAAATTTCATCCCAACCTGCTTCCTTCTTACTGTCTGACTGTGTGCAAGCTAAAGTGTGTTACAATTCCTTTACTTGCTGTACAGGCACTTTACAGTAGTAAAATGAAAGGCATATTCTGATTCTGCTGGTCTCAATCTTTTCTCTTAGGAGAAATTAGAGTTTTATCCACCCAGTAAATTGTACCCTGTCATTGTGCTCCCTGTGTATGCATTGGTCTGAAATATTTTTCTTTGAAGGGAATTAAATACCACAAAAATTGCATTAGACATACCTGATCTATACTAACTAGGTAGCAAGGGGAGTTTTACAGCAGATATTAACGTCTAACATAAGTTTCAAGATTTTGGGCATGCTGCCAATAATTACTCCTTGGCAGCTTTGTCTCAAAAAAGATCAGTCTCTTGCTCTTGCCCATCTCTATGTGTGGAGGTTCCTGCAGCCCTTTTAGTGTATTTATACAATAATATAGTTTCAAGAGAAAGCATTGGCCTGTGATCAAAGAGAATACACACCCTCCTCCCCAAAAGACCAACAGCATTTGAAGTTTCTAAAGTAATTCAGAATCAAAGAGTGTAATGAGGGAACCGTCTTCAATGGAAGGATACAAAAATGAGAAAAACTGGGACAAGAGGAGGGGCACACTGGGGACAGCTTCTGATCAGATGCATCATGTTCATGACAGTCAATTGGTCCAACAAAGAAACAGTTTTAACATCCTTCCTCTTGTATAATGCCTGCCTTCTTCATAAAATAATTTTACGCCCTCTCATCTCAGAACTCAGAAACACTCTCAAACAGGAGGCTAAATAAGAGATCCACATGGGCTAGTAAATTCTATGGAGTCACAGGATTATGTGCTTGGGCTGATGTAAACTGCTCCTCCTTTGCATAAATTGTGTTCTGCTAACAAATCAAATAAAGAATGGTATCCCAGCCTCAATAGATTCCCACAACAAATCAAGTCTTACGACTATATTTTTTATTTCTGATAAGAATTGAATTTTAGTTCCAAGGTACCCCAATCCTCCCCCAATACAGCCCATGACACTTAACTAGAAACTGGATGAAAACAGCTTTTTCTGTTTGGTAGTTGTATTGAAAAAACAGTTCATGTTTAACCAACATTGAAAATCTGAAGCAGAGAGAGGTAGGGCATAGAAAGGGTAAAACCTCCTTGGGGTTCACTGTGATTTTTTATTTCATCATAGATTCATAGAGAAGTAGGGCTGAAAAGGACCTTCATTGGTCCTCTAGGCTAAAAGAAAGGTTTGGTTTGTTTTTAGTTTATCACATGCACCACTGCTCTTTAACCCTCTTTTTTCCATCTTAGTCATTTTTTAAAGGAAAAAGCAGTTTTAAAAACAAAAGTCAAAATATCACCTTGAAAATGTAGAAGAAGCCCAAACATTTTGGCATTTCCAAAATGAAGCATTTCATTAAAAACATTAAAACAAAAGTGTTTGAACAAAAATACAGCGCATGCTTTAAAAGACCCTCTCTTCCTATTTTCCAATGTCACATTTCACCAATTCAGTCCAAATTTCAGGGAAAACATTTCAGCCAACTGTAAACTTAGCATGGGCAGCTAACTAGTCATCTGCAAGATTTCTACAGACACAGATAAGAAAGACTTTTTGCACTACTTTAATCACCGGAGTTCATGAAAGACTTGCCTGAATCTAACGAGATAAGCTGTCCAATGTGGCAATATGTTCAAGATATACAAACCAGACAAAAATCTACACAATACATGATTCAAGATCACAAAGTAACTATAATGGAATACATCCTGGACACGGACATTAAGAAGGGTATTTTTTTTAGTCCAACAGGCCCTGCATCTTGCCTTTCACTCTGGAGGTGAATTTTGACAAAAGGTTAAATTATACCATTCAACTACCTCTTGGGGAGAATAAAAAAATGGAGAAAATAGCAAGCAATAGATCTTATCTAGCTCTTGCCAATGTAAGTTTGCTAAAATGTAAAATCTCTTTACATTGTCTTACCTTATATAAATGTATTAATTTTTTAGTTGTTTTTTGGCCTCCATGATACAGGTAGGCCCAAAAGATGTGAAGACTGTGGACTTTACTTTTTTTAATGAATAGCAGCTCTATAGAGTTTTGTCTGTCACTGCATAGGACCTCATTAAAACACTCTGGGCACATCTAGACATGCCATTAGTGGGCAGCAATAAACTACAGTTTATTGCTCCCAGGAAGCTCCTGGGTGCACAGTTTACATGTGTGCCCAGAGTACAGTGCACTGAGCCAGGTTGCAGCAGCCCCAGCTGGCAGGGGGCCCAGGAGGTCAGCCTGCCAGTCTGGGACTGCTCTGGCAAGGATCAACATGCTGCGGAGGGACTGGCTGGGGTACGAGGATGCTTCATTGCAGGACTAGCTGGCAGGCATCCCCCATACTGAAGCTCCTTTGTGCCCCAGGTAGCTGGCTCAGTGTCTACATATGCACTACTGTGTACAATAAAGCTCTACAGCAGGGTAGCACTTGTAAATAGCTTTCTGTAAATACAAGTCCTACCCTACTGTAAAGCTTTTTCATATACAAGTCCTACCCTGCTGTGAAGTTTATTAGTTTTATGCACCCTAATAGGGGCACACGTGTAGACACCGAGATGTTTGCTGTGCAGTTAATTAGGCAACTGTGCAGTAAATGTCTTGTGTGTATACACCCTCTTTCATGGTAGTGGATAAAGGTTTAGAGGAAGCCCTCAGTTAAATGGAAAAAAATATATACAATTTACTATTAACTATTCTGCCTCTTAAAAGGAAAATAATTTATAGCATGTTGCTATTTGGCATATTCAATATAAACAAAAAACGTACTTAGTAGAGGGCTGTCCAACTGGCAGTCTGCAAGGGGTGAATCTGAGGCCTCTGGGCTTCCCTTCCACCCAGCCACTGCTCCCCACACTGCTCCAGCTGCAGCATTAACTGGGGTCTCCAGGCTTCCCCTGACTCCTCCAGTTTCCATTTGCTCCCTGTGCCCCAAGAAGTGGGGCGGCACAGTGCAGCCTGTGGGGCCAAGGGAAAGCTCACAGCCAGATTGCTGAGGGTGAGCCCAGTGCACAGGTATACACAGTATTTGGGGAAGGAGAGAATAAGAAATAGCAGGATTGTCACCCCAAGAAAAGTTTGTTTCCTAATAGTATGCAAACTTTTTATGGACAAACAAAAATTTTTTAATGACAAATGTTTTTACTGATATTTCATAGATTTCATAGACATTAGGGCTGGAAGGGACCTCGTAAGATCATCCGGTCCAGCCCCCTGCCCAAGGGGCAGGAAGTCAGCTAGGGTCAAAGATCCCAGCAAGATAAGCACCCAAATGTTTCTTAAAAGTGTCCAGAGTACCTTCCATAAGCCATGGAGCTTGGATATAGATGGCTCCCTTCAGGGCACCGAGCAGAGCTCAAACTCAAACGCTACGTGGTGCTGTCCACTCTCACTCTCTCTCCATGGACACTTGCATAAACATTCCAGTTTTAATGTGACAAAAGAACAGATCTTTAAAGAAGTGGAACACACTTTCTGGGTTTTTTTAATGATGGCCCTTTTTTATGGATTTTATGGGCAGGGGTTTTAAATGTCTTTTTTTCCACAGACCATCCATAAATTTTCAGACAGTTGGCAGCAACCCTGGAGACAAGTGCCCACTTGGCATGCAGCCTCAGGGGCCCCTGGTTCATACTGGTGCAGTCTACGGGGCATATGGCCCCCTGTTACTTAGAAGTTGGACAGCCCTGGCTTACTACAAGCTATTTTTCACCCCTGCCATAATTTGAACCAACTGCAAATGTAACACTCCCTGCTACTGCCAGGATTTTGCCGCATTCTGCAGAGCTCTGCATAGATGGATAGAGGAGACTGAGGCTGACATGAAAATGCTTTGTAGCAGCTCAGTAAATGCTGTTCTCTGAAGGACTCACCTTTCCTCTTTGGCACAGTTTAACAGCTTGGGTTGGAAAGCCGCTCTTTTTTAAATAAATGTTTTATTATTTTTCTGCTTTGCAAAGAAAATGGAAGAAAAATAGAATTTGGGACAGGGGATAGCAGTACTTTCTGGCAGCAAGTGTACTAATTTCTTTTTGAAGGATAATATCTGTCAAGAGCTTCCCACAAGGGCCTGGAGCATCCAGTGTTGCTGTTCCTCATATTGAAGTGGATGGACCAGAGAGAGATTTCCATGGGACTAGGAGCCAAAAATCACTCACTGTATCCGGGTTTCCATGAGCATGGAAAAAGGTAGCGAGCCTAATAAGATGAGAAAAAAAAGACTCACTGTAAAGGAGAAACCTGACAACAGATCTGGGTTCAAACAGTATTCATCGTGCAGCCCCACCATAATTTACTGAAGAACTTCTGCAGGCTGGCAGGAAAGATGAGTAAGGCAGGTTAGTATAATGAGCTGAGTTCGTAGTAATTCCCTGATGTGGATGTTAGGAAGAGCAACAAAATGCAGGGCAGTGAGTACCTCCTGTGATAATACTATTTTAAATTATTACAGTTTTAAAAGCAAGTCTATATTAAAATTTTCCAACTAATCTTAGGTGCGGATAACTAAAAAGCAAAGCTATCCACTGGGAGAGCTCCTATCAAGATCAGTAAATCACGCTGTCAATTAGTTCTTTTATTCACTGAATTTCTCCATGCCTCTGCACTGCATACACCAGAATTTAAGCTGTTTTCTGAGCCCCAGTCCATGCTCTGTTTTAGCATGCATGTGTAAGTGTATAGGAATTAGCTAGCACACATTGATTGTAGGTTCAAAGGATGAAGGATAAGCTTGAAGTTAAGACCTCAAAATAGGGCTCCTCAGAGCTGCTGCAACACAAATGATAAAATGTACTGTGCTGGCGAGGCATGAAGCCTGAACACCAAGCCTTAGGTTTGTTATGAAACCTTGGCAAGTCACTTAATTCCTTGCAAGAGAGAAACAAACAAATATCCCCTTTTATTATTAAATGTTTGTAAGGAACTTACCATCACTGGGTCATGTCTGCCTTATGAAACAAAGGACTTAGTCATTTGCTATTTCTAAAGTGCACTGATGTGCTCAAAAGTTCTACATTTTGCTGTAAGTAAAAAAATTATTAAAATACCAGACATACACAGCACACTTTAAGTGTATACATACTCCCATTAAAGTAAGTAGCATTACTCGTGACAGCAAGTTACATGCAGAATTGCATGCTTTGTGAAATCAGCGCCCTGATCACTGGAGGCTGCATCTTAGAGATCATTATTTCAACTATAAAGGTGTTAGACTCAGAGGTATAGCTTGGCGGTTCAGTGCCTTAGGTCAGTGCGTCTCAACCTTTAATGTACCAGGACCCACTTGTAAACAATGATGGCCAGTTCTGACCTACTGCTCCTCACTCCCGACCCGCTGCCCCTTGCCCTCAGCCCCCCAGTGTTTAAAAAAATCTATTTTTAAAAGTTTGTTCATGACCCTTTCATATATTCTTGGGACCCACTTTTGGGTCATGATCCACTGGTTGAGACACACTGCCTTAGGTGGTACAAGAGGCAATGGCAGTGGCTGGTTGCCGAAACTGAGTGCTGAGCCAGCAGCAGTGGTGACTGCTATGTTTGCACTTTCCCTAGGTCAGTGGCCAGAGTGGATGCTCCACTTGTCACCCGTTGGGTACGCTGCTAATTAAATATTCCAATCAATTGTTCCAAACTTGCAATTGGATCAGAATAGATGGAGCCTTCTACCCACTGCAGGACCAGAGTCCAAATATAGGTTTTCTTGTGCTCTTTAATATGTTTCTTTCCCATGTATACACTGCAGTCCTTATATCGCGACTTCTCCATTTTAAGTTAAAGAATCACGTGTGTGTGAGATCTTATCTTCCAGTCATAGGAGGCCCCTTTGCATCAATAATTTCAGCCATCTTGGAAGAAGATGAAAGAAGGTTTGCTTTTTAGTGTTTCAACCCTTCATATTCCCTTTAAAAGTGCATTTATGTACAGAATATTTTGAGCTGTCAAAATATTTCTGCTAAAATTAAATTTTGATTGAAAAACAAAATAAGTTGCAGGCAATTTAGCTAAAATATATTTTCAGCCAGTTGGACAACTTGTAGGCATGTAAGACTACAATAAACTGATTTGATTACCTCCAAATAAATGGTCTACTGTATATTGTCCATATGTATCAGTGGTACGTGAGACATACTCTTCTTTAAGTGCAGCATGGGCTGTTTGATAGGGATTCTTCCCCCACATATATAAATTTGTTTCCTCAATTCAAAACCCAAGAAACATTTTTCTTTATCATTCTAAGCTTCTTAAGAAAAAATACCAGCTGGGCGAAGAAAAAAAAATAGCCACCACACATCTGCCCTGCTTAGCAACTTCTCTCTAAAAAGCTTACCATTCCAAAATGATATATAATTTTTCTGGCATGCATACATATATAATGTTATTATTGAAATTTGTTGAAGCAGTGCTGTTCAGTGAAGGTTTATGTAACTTTGTATGTTTTATTTCAAACCAGTTGAAACTTTACAGTCTACAAGAAAAATAACAAACTAAACATGTCAAACTACTGTGTGCCTTGGGAAACAACATACATTTTGTAATTCATCAAGGTAGGCCATAAATCATATTGCAGGTCTCCTATTTAACATCACACTGCCTAAAGAGTAAAGCACTTATTCTTTGCAGGGCTTTTTTTCTTCGGTCCAGATCCTACAAACACTACGAACGGTAATAATTGATAATAAATGTACTGTAATACAAACTAAGAAGTAATCGGGACTTAAACTTAAGTTCAGAATCAGCATCCAGAATCAGGACTTTAACATGCAAGTTCTTTAGGCTATGAACCATATCTTTATATAGGTTGTTACACTACAACAGGGCCTTTTTCACAACACTAATAATAACCATAAGATTAAAAAATAGATTAAAAATAGGATGACTGTTTTGCTTAATAATAAACTTGTCTTACCCTCGTCTCACTTCCAGGTTTTCCTCCTGAAAGTTCAGAGGTAAATTTCTTTAAAGATGTCTTTCTACCCTGACTATTTAACTCCATCGCCAGCTAATATAGTCTCAGCTCCCACACTGCAACACTCCAATATCACTTCTGTCTCCCTTCCATATCAGTGTATGCCAGACCTGCTGGACCTGATTATAAGGTAATAAAAGATTAGATAGGCAGGAGGACAGGAAATAGGAGTGTTTCAAGGAGAACTGGGGATTATCAGGAGGTCTGTAACTTCGGGATACACTCTGAACCTAGTCCTCTAACCTTCTGATACTTGTCTATCACAGTCTTTTCATAAGACACTGAAAATGCAAATGATAACATAGCTGTAGAAATGAATTATTCATATGAGAAATTTTAATGGGAGGCAAGCACAAGCTAGCAAATATCCCTCCTTTGCCACGACCTCAAGTAATGCAGCAAACCACTGCCTACCCCTACGGAAATGATTTGCTTCTTATAGAGGCAGCTCTGTTTATGAGCTGCAAAATGTTTTGGATCAGATGTCTGCTGCTCAAATCTGTTACTTTTGGCAAAGCTTTTTGGTGATACCTAAGGGGGCTGTTTTGAACAAGTAGAAGAATTGTCTATAAACGTTTACAAGGGGTCATTCTTTTAGCATATCCTAGGCTGTACTTTATCATTTTGTGCATTGTGGCCACATTTACACAAGACACTGACTGTGCAGTCGTTACTGTGCAGTCATTTAGTACTTGTATAGACAAGTTTATCTGTACTTGCAAAAAACAAGTTTATACAAGTACTAAGTGACTGCACAGAAACAACTGCACAGTCAATGTGTTGTGTAGATGCAGCCACAATGCACAAAATTATGAAGTACAGCCTAGGATATGTTAAAAGAATGATCCATGGTAAACATTACTGTGAGTTCCTGAGCAGTAGTGCCAATAAACACCTTTTTCATGACACTACTGTGCAGTAGCCTAATACTACTGTGCAGAAGCATTACATCATGGTTGTTGCTACATAACGCTACTGCACAGTAGTATCAGGCTACTGTACAGTCAGCATCTCATGTAGACATGGCCTGTCATTAATGTAGGACTCCCTTGCTATGGGTCTCACCTCAGGGCAACCAAAAATGTCTCAGGTCCCTTCCACATAATGTTTCCTTTGACCCACCCTTGTAAACCCAGTGCTGGGAGCTGCCACTATTTTGGATAGCAGAGCATGACAGTCTTTGCAGGCCTGGTTCTCTTTTTCACTTCGACCCCTTCACACCTTTCCAGCAGTGCAGAGAGGCTTTAAGGTGTCTGTCAATTACATTTGTGCCCATTTTACAGTCCTTTTATACATTCAGGATGATATATTCAGTCCTATAAATCCAGTCCTAGAATGAGCTATTCAGATTCTTGAAAAATGGGGCATGAGAAAGCCCATTTAACTACAGAACTAGTGCAGGGCAGTAGCAGTGGAGGAGTTACAGCATTCTCATCTAACCTATGTACTTCTAATGTACTTAACCATGCTTCAAATCCTAGATTGCCTCTTGCTTTTTCCAAACAGAAAGCTCCAAGAGGAAGTGGGGAGGGGATGCTACTCAGCAGAGACATCTTCCTGATATTCAGCAGTAGCCTTAATGGAACTTATAGACAATTGCAGTGATCTGAAGCAAGTAGGCAGGAAGGAGCATTTTACATATGGAGGGAAATTAAAGCTTTGTAAAGGCATGAGTTTAATGTGAATTCGCTCACTGCTCATGTCCTGGATTTTAGAACTTCATGACATGTTACCCCCCATGAAACAAGCGCCTGCCCTGGAAAAGCTGCAGGCTTGAAAACAGGTGTTAATGTCAGTGACTCAGTCACAGCAGGAAAACTGAGTGCTGTGGGGCAGCCATAAAAACAGAGAATCAGAAAAACCAAATTAGAGTTAGAAACCAGCTTACAGAAGCCTCACCATATATATGAAATAACTGAGTAACACAGATGCTTCAGAAAACAAGACTTCTTAAGTCACTAACATTGTACACAAGTCTCATTGCATTAGAAATTACCAATTATAATGTGAGGAAATCATAAAGTATGACATTTTTGTTTCTTACTGTATTACAAACAGTCAATGAATTCTGGCATTTTTTTGTCATTTTAATCTACCTTCAGGGTGCAATTTCATCTTCTGCATATTCAGATCTTCCAGTGGCTTCAGTGGAAGTTTTGGGAACATAAAAGCTGCCGGATGGTACCAGGAATATAATATATGAACTTGTACGTGTACATTTTTTCAAGTTCTGTGGCTTGATTGCTACAGTAAGAATATTATACTTGTAGAAGTATTTTAAGTGCTACATAACGTTCACATGGGTGAGTGCACCACACTTCGGAAGCATAAGAACTGATGTGCAAGATCAGAGCAGCAGTCCTTCTAGGTCTTGACCCTCCACCTTTAAAATCAATAGTAATTTTCCTGTTGACTTCAGTGGATGCTGGATCAGCCCTCTCTAGTCCAAGATCCTGTTTCTGTCAATGTTCAGGAAAAGATGTTTCAGTTACTGTGCAAAAATCCTTTAGTGGAACATCATGGAATAACTTTAATAAAATATAAATCAGCATGGCACTGGAGTGTAATGCACAGCGTGAATATCAAAATGCTGAGTACTTGATCTCTGCAAAGAACATTCTCACTGCCAGAAAACCTTGGGTGTCGGGGGGGAGGGTAGAGAAGGAAGGGAATCTCATCACTGTGACAGGGAAAAAAGCAATGCAAAATTTTCACAAAATCAAAAGGTGGTTTTAATTGGTGGAAAAGTATGGCATCATCAATGCATATTTTTGTTTCTGAAATGATCGATGTCTCCCAGTGTCAAATCATGATCTTGTCAAGTTGGGCACTTTTTACACTGATTTCACACCAGAATTACCATGAGCAAAGTGTTTATGAAATATTCATGTTTATATGCAAACACACGCAAAGCAAGAACTTACCATTCTGTTCTTCTGCCTTATATTGAAACTGCCTGATGCTCTTGTCTGCTCAGTCTTCCCAGTTTGATATTCAGTTTGCTTTTAATCCCCCTTTAATTGCTGTTACTCCAGCATTAGATTTCTGTATTAGTTTTTTAATCTTCCCTTAAATGTAAGGTCTTAATATCTTGGGGGGGTTTTAAGGCAAATTAAACAGTTTCAAACCACTGCAATAAAAGCTGACACTGGAATAGTTTTGTTGGAATCAGCCATTCCTCCCAGTACCTACATTACCAACATTGTATGATCTTCCCCTAGTACAGAGGCAGTTTAATGTGCTGAAAAGGTCATGTCATGTCTTGGAATAGTGGCTAACAGGAAACTGCAAAGGCCACAAGTAATAAGTCATGCAGGAAAAATGTATTTGCCAAATTTTAACAATCATATGCTTTGTAGAAAAGTGAAAATTCCTCGCTGGAACTGAGAATGTCTCTTAACAGCTAATACCTCCGTTGCTTCCCTTGTACTGCTGTTTTCTATAATGTACAGTTGGGGAGGTCTGTTTGTCCTTTAATTGTTATGTTCAGCCTTTCATAACTACAAAAAGAAGAGAAGGAATTTGCATAATGCATTTTGTGGGTGCATTTCAGGATGATATTTTCCTGTTTTTTCCAAGCATAAAATGTGCATAAAGCTTTAGTGACAGTGACTCTTACATTTTTAATTTCCAACGACTCTGACAACCTTCACAGCATATGGGGTATCACAAATAACATGGCTTTTGTTTTGTCAACGGTTCTAAATCATTCATTTAGTATTTCATTGCAACCTTATTACAGCACGTGCAAGGCAATCCAGATTGCTGCTGCCTGTTTTTCTACTACCTTCTTTAGGTCAACTGCTGAAAAATAAAAGCAGACAGAGATAGATCTGTTTGGGGTAAGGGTTAATTCCAAAAATGAGTTCAATAAATGCACTTAGAGCATTGTCCCTCACAGCTAGATGGGAGTATTGGAAACTCATCTTGGATACAGATAGTCTCTTTACAGTGGGAAGTGCAGCTAGAAAATGAAATATATAGAACATGAGCTAATGTCACAAGATAAAGTGATGGGAATATTTGTTTTGGCAGAACTTATAGGAAAACTATTACTGTTTTGTAGGAAATTTAGACAGATTAAAAAAAGATTTGGCTCATGAATAAAGTAAACTTTTAACTGTAAGCCACCCAGGAAGCAAAGCTTCCTTTATTAGCCCTTTTTTGTTTTTTTCAGTCAATGGCACAGATTATTTAAACTGATAACCAGCAGTTGAGCAGAACAGAGAGCTCCTGATAAACAGCAGCTATAGGAGGGCAGGAAACTTTAGCAGAAAACAACTCTGATGTTATAAATCTTCAAATGCAAATGTCATTAACTCTGACTATATGGCCACCATAGTTCCCCCAAATGATGTATGAAGGACTTTTGTGTTCATTTGTGTCATACTGTTAATGTTACTTGAGCTTATTTGTGTGTGTGTTAATATTATAACAGCACTAAAATAAGAAGTTAAATTATGGTACCTAAGGCTTTCACTCCTGTTGGTTTGCATTTACAATTTATCCCCAAGAAAACCTCTGAGCCACATTGAAGACTCTTACTGAAGTGCTTCATTAGGAAAGAGCAGACAGTGGAGGAAAGATGCTGAAAACAATCTAGATTTGTGGTTTTGTTAAGCAGTCCAAAGCTCCCATGTAAGCATAAATCTGTTTAGCGGACTACAAAATAGAGATTCAGTAGTTGCTGTGCGCAGGTCTAATCCTGCCAATACCATCAGTGCAGGCTTTGTAGTTTGGCAATATGTAAGTTTAGCTCATTGACAGAGACAGGGCTCAAGAGAAGAGAGGAGATAGGGAGGAGGGGAGAGCTTCAGCAAATAGCTATTGCAAAAATGCATATATGAATATGCTGCAAAACAGCATGCTCAGCCTTTTGTGTTTCCTTTCAGCAAGGATTATAGTAAATGTGCTTACACTGGTTGGAATATTTGCCAGAAAGGAAAATTTTAATCAAATATCATGGAAATAGAATTTTAAGTGGATTTATAAATGTACTGTACTTGGGGCAAAAGCCTGGTCCTTCCTGTTAGGCTCACACAGGGAATAGAACTGTACCTGCCTTGACTCAGGTCTTCTCCTCCTACACTGACAGAAGAGTCAGGGGCCTACAGAAGGAGTCTCTGGGCTACTCCAATTTAGGTTTTGGTTTGTCTCGTGACCCTTAGAAAGGAAAGGATAGCCATACTGCAATGCATTCTTGCCACCGCTACAGCTTGCTAGATGCTTGCTGCTTACAACAGGATGCACATCCAGGGTGCTAGAAGCTGGGCCAGCTTACAGCTTTTATGCCTTCTCAGCATGTCACAGGGCCTTCTTGGGAGGCCACATACGTTCCTTAAAATGTCAAATTACTTTGTAAAAGTGGCATAAATATATTTGAGAAGCTGGGTCTAAGTGTATGCCTCATGTCAGAGTGCAAGAGAATTCAACGGGGATTAAACCAATAAGGCTCTACCAATGGGAAATAAAGTCTCAGAGCTAAGTTAGACTAAAAGAAACCCATAACATTTAATATAAAGCAATATTCTTGCTATGGCAAGCCACTGAATTCCATAGTATATGCAATTTTCTACCACATTCTATAGGGTTTTCTAGAAATAATTGCAAATAAATGACGTAAATAATATAGTCTGTTCACGATCTATTCAGAACAGAAAACAATGCTGAATACCATATTTGTTATGAATTATTCACCCACCTCTATTTAGCAGTAAATGGAATCTTTACAACAACATTAGTTAGCTGTTAGCATGGGTTTGATTTACCACTGCATTACCCCAGCTTTGTCTTGGGAGTTAGTGCACTGATTTCCACAGAGTCACGAAGGAGTAAAACTGGGACTATATAGCCATGAATCAGTCCCTGCATTTAGAAAGAACCATACTAATATTCCAACAGGGATCTATCCTGCACTTTCTCTGGCTCTGATCCAGAAAAACACTTAAAACACATGCTTAACATTAAGCTCATGAGCAGTCCTGTTGGTTCTAGGTACTCAGTACCTTACAGGATGAATCCCATATTACTTCCAAGGCCCCATGTTTTGCAACATCACCCAGCTTTCAATGCAGAAGAGCTATGGATATAATTTTATACAGATTTTTTTTTTAAATGCAAAATTGAGGGTATTTTTAAGCCATTGAAAAAGGAAGGAGTGCTGCCTCTGACTTATAAAGGCTGAAAAAAATTATTCCCACATGTACAATTCAGGGACTTTACATATTTTTCTGGTCCCTTATAAGGGAGGTCAACGGACAGTGCAGTTTGTTCTCAAATAGCTAAATGCAAGTAGGTAAAACAGCAGGTTTCTGTGTGACCATTAACACAACTGCTGCCAATGTCTTTCTATGTAGCTTCTTCAGTAAAAGAAAATGTCACAATCAGAGGCTATAAACAGAGTTCTGCTTGAGTTTCTCCTCCTTGCTCACATTAGCTTACAGCCTCTTTAAAAATGACTTCAGATCTATTTACTTATTTATGGATCAAACTGATAGTCAGACAGAAGCTGTGTTGACACCATTTAAACCAAACTGGTAAGACACACATTAAAAGCACTGCCAAGACAAAAATATAATAAAAACACCCCTCTAAGCCTAGCAAACTGAGCATTTGCCTCCGGGGGGAAACACACACACACACGAGCAAAAATAGTGGCAAAGCACGCACAGGGTATCTTCTTTTGGGGCAAATTTTAGACTCTGCTCTTCAAGATATCAAAGAAAAGATGACACAGGCATCAAATCTAAAAAAAATAAATCTTCCAACCTTTGTATTTATTATGGCGGTGTTACAGGAATAGATACAAGAGATGGTTTGGATAAAAGCACGCATCCATTATGACTTTCCCTTTTAGCACAGTGTTAACAAAGCAGAGCTTTTACACTTCTATAACAAGTTGCAGGGAGGCAAAAGCTGCATTATTTACCTACTGTTTCCTGCTACCATTGCAGTGGAAATACTGCAAGTGCCACCTTCTGGATATTTGAATCTATTGCACTTGACTGGCAATACTTCCATCCTTACTTCCAACATCTTGAAAATCAGAATGAGGGAAATACAGCCGTATTTTGCCTAAACTGTTTTCTTATTTTAAAATGGGTATGTTTAACAGATTTTTTAAAAAGTCCAATAAAATACTGCTTTTCATTATTAAGTTTCAGGCTATGCTTTTAGTTCTGAGGGGGACCAGAAAGGGATGGAAACAGTACAGAAGCCGCATGCTTTTTTCTGCTGAAGGAAGGGAATGATCTGGGATCATTCAGTAGCAAAACCCATAGCTAATTAATAGGGACTGAGAGTTCTGTCAGGTCCTACACAAAAAGATCATTGCAGTGATATGGCTATTTGCAAGTTAAATGTGAGAGGTTAACAACAAAATCTAGTGAGGATTGTCAGCACTCCAGCCACAACCTAGTGAAAAAGGGTTAGCCAGAAAATAAAGGACTCAGAGACAATGGCATGGTGAACAGGAAAGGGATCTGTATTATTATGTATAAATATGACATGTATCTTGTCTGTTTGATTACTATTGTGCTGTCTCCTACATGGGTGCAAAGGGTTAATTTAGTTCTCGATGATTTTAGCACACCTGCAGGAACCAAAACCAAGCACTGTTGATCACTAGCCTTCGACTGACAAGACAGGTGTTAAAGCCTTTGAAAGTTGGTGTCCAAATGGGGCACAAAACCTTTTACCTTTTGAGAGGAGGAGGGCAGTAGCCCTTGTGAGTTTATAGTGGATTCAAGAATCACATGTGTTTGAGTCAAATACAGTGAGTGTGGAGAGGCCTATGCATAAACGCCTTTGGTCACAACACCTGCTAATCAGCGAGTAGCTGGACATTCATTGGACCATGTGACTGAAAATGCTGTTGCTGCTGGCAACAAAAATAGCAGAGTAATACTTCTCGTGGTAAGTCTTAAACAAAGAAATTAAAAAATGCCTTAATAGACAGAGGGACAAGGTCTGCAGGTAGGACCCCAGAAGCAAAAGTTACCTGGAATAAGTCTGAGTCCTTCTCTAAGATGTGGTGGGTAAGACTAGACCTTTGATCTTTCCACCCCAAATTAGGTCGTTGATTTTGTTTATTGCTGTACTCGTGTAGATGCATACATAGTATATTGCTTTAAGAAGTTATTTTAAGTAACAGTGGTGTGTCTACACATGCATTTAGGTGTGACTAGGTTTACTGCACAGTAAGCTACTGTGCAGTAAGCAATTTTGACTAGGCGTCTACATATCCAGTGACCTGGCAGCAATTTTGTTGCCAGGTTCCTCCAGTCCTGTCATGCGCTTCTGTGGCCACCAGGGGGAACACGTAAGGGGGACAGGGGCAGAGGTGTGGAGGGCCCTCCAGCCAGCACAGGGCTTACCACATGTCTGGGGCTGGCGAGGCTGTCGGCTGGACACGGTCCTCCCCATCAGTGAAGGTGTCCGGCTGAGTCAAGTGTCCTTGGCCCATGGTGTGTGGTATGCAGGCACGCAGCCAGGGCCTGCCCCCCAACCAGGGAGAAGCTGACAGCCAGCAGTGTCACAGCCCCCATGCGGCTGTCTTGCTGTTGCCAGCCCTGGGCAGCTGCCAGCAGCGTGCAGTGCAGGGAAATGGCAGGGGACTAGGAGCCACATGACTAAGGCTATGCCCCTCAGCACCTGCAGTCACAGGGTAGGCTGCTAGGGGTGTGCAGCAGAGAGATGGTGCTGGCCCCGCTGCATTCAGCTGGCTGCAGGTGCCCTGAGGCCTGGCAGGCCTGATTTTGTTGGTAACTTCACATCCTGTCCAATAAACTAAAATTTATGATGATCCCGAGAGTTGGTCATTTGTAGTTGACAACATAGTAGGTAAACAGTAGTACCACAAACTGGTGAGGAAGTATAAAAAAGTGGTGTGAATTACAGGTTTCTACTCTATGATAAGTTCAAGCAAAGGCTCTGTCACTTGAAAGAGGACTCACAGAGGGAGACTGAATATGGAACAATAGGTATAGCTAGCCTCATATCCCTTTATTAGCAAAAGTGATACTACCCAATTTTCCCTTTACAAACTTAGCTGCTGCCACTAGTCTGAGCTCTAGTATTCTGTCACTTCAGCTACAGCACTAATTCTGACTAAAGGATTCACAAACAAACCCTTAAAGAATACAAACTGGCTGAAAATGTCAGCCTTTCCTGCTAACTGAACCAAATCTTATTCTTACTAGTTAGGTCAAATACAGAGCTACTGTACTCTCCCCCAAGTGCCTTTACATCTTAGTAAGATTGCTGCATAGCTTTGGAGCTAATGGCACTGTGGAGCATGTAGCAGGCACCCAAAATATCAGAAGTCTTCATACAAGGCTGTGACTGGATGCTCTATTCAAAACTGTGCTCACGGACCACAAGGCCAGATAAACAGAGCAGGAGACTTAATCCCTGGGATGTTACAGAAGCAGTAATATTTCATTGTACCGTAACATATTACATTTACTTTCACTCAAGCAAGACAACAGTTTTTAAAAAGTGCAAATGCAACACAGCGGACTATGATAAAAATTGCTTATATAGCGGAAAGTTGTTTTAAGCCCTTTTGACATAACCTTCCTGCACATTGTCAGTAACCTTTTCATCTTCCTTTCCAAGTGTGGAAAGAATGGAGTCAGCCAGATGCAATGCTACTGGGTAAATTTTTTCAGTGAACAAGATGAGTTGAGCCTCAGCCACAACAAACTAAAGTATAAGAAATTCCCAAAAAACTATTTTTCCAGCCCCCAGTGATCTCAGACTTATTTGATGAAGTAGATAAGCACTGAGGTAAGACGGGGGGCCAGAAAAGCAAAATAAAGATAATCATCTTTGTGCCTCATTCGTATTGAGATCCAGCAGACTAACTCTGCCAGGTCCTTTGAAAATCTCAGTCTTTGCCTGTAACAAGGTGCAGGGGCTGAAGCCCAACTGCAGGGGGTTAGAGAGTTATAGCATGCCTGCCTTAAAACTCTGGGCCAGTTGACAAGGATGATTGGCTGGCCCTGGAGGAAGTTAAATGCTCCTAGAGAGATGATGCTGACGAGGAGGGAAGCTGAGAAGAAAGGCAACAGTGAAGTACTGTGGGGAAACCCTCACTCTGGTTAGGAAAGGGAAATTGAATTGGGGATTAGGGAATCCCTGCCACGTGACCTGGCTCTGCAGGGAGCAGAGATCCACACCGGAGTCTGCTCCCCACCACTGCCTGTCCTTTGCCACTCTGCTCCCTGCAGAGCCAGGTCTCGCAGCAGGGACCAGCAGGCTTCACAGTACTGTGCTGTTTCTCTGCCCCGCATCCCTCCCCACCCTCGGCTAGGCAAGTGGCAGCAGGGCAGAGCCCCTGCTCCCAGCACTGAGCCCCCAGCTCCGAACACTGCCACGCCCGCCCCCCCACCCCTCTCCCCAAGTAATGTGCCCCCCACCCTGGCTGGGCAACTTGTCCCAGCCCCAATCCCTCCCCGCCACACACCCATTTCCTCTCCTCTCCCTTCCCCCAACCCCAACAAACTTACCAGCTGGAGGCAGCTGCCAGCTGCCTGTTTAGTCTATGGGCAGATCTCCAAATTGGCCGAATCTTTTCTGAATCGATTCAGATGCTTCAAATTGATTTGGAGCTTTTATTTGGTCTCCCAATTCGATTCAAATTTGGAGATTCAGACCCCGAATTGGGCCAAATCTCCTCTGAATCGAATCAGCTACTGAAGCTTTGCATAGCCCTACTAATCCAGCCCTTATTACTCGAATCTAGTCAAACCCAACAAAAGCTCTCTGACCATCTTTTATTATCTCCTCCCTCAGCATGCCCCCTTCCTTATCTGGATAATCCTTATTAGGTGTCTGGCTGCAGCTTAATTTTTTGTGAAGACTGAGGCAAAGTAGCTATTGAGTAGATCCACCTTCTTTGCATCTTCTGTTAAGAGTTCCCTACTGGCTTGTTAACACAGGACCCACAGCAGCTTCCTTGGTCCTTCTTTTCTGACCAACATCCTTATATAATGTCTTCTTGTTGTCCTTAACCTCCTTTGCCAGGTGCAGCGTGTTCTTTGTCTTTCCCACCCTGATTTTGTCCCTGCAGGTTCTTGCTGTTTCCTGGTATGCTTCCTTGATGATCTGCCTATTCTTCCATTGCTGGCATACTTTCCTTTTGCATTTGAGGCATTTTAGAAGCTCCTTGTGCAGCTACATTGGTCTCTTGCCATTCTTGTGCTTCCATCATGTTGGGACACTTCCTTGTTGGGCTTCTTGTGCCTTTTAGAAGCTCCCAGCCCTCCTAGGTGCCCTTATCCTTTAATCTGTCCTCCCATAACACCATGTGTATTAACTCAAGTCAGATGAAATCCACTTTTTTGAAATCCAGCATCCTAATTTTGCTAACCTTATGCTTTCCCGATCTCAGCATCTGGAATTCTATTGCATCATGATCGCTTCCTCCCAAGTTACCCATCACCTTCACATCCTCCACCAGTTCTTCCTTGTTGTTCATTACAGAATCCAAGATAGAGGATCCCCTAGTTGTATCCTCTATTTTCTGGAACAGGAAGATGTCCTCCATGCAAGTTAAAAACTGGCTTGACATTTATGTTTGGCTGCATTTTTCTTCCAGCAGATGTCTGGATAATTGAAGTCTCTCATTAGTATCATCCCATAGCTTTTGGATAGATTTGTCACCTACTTGAAGAGTGCTGCATTCACCTCCTCTTCCTGATTTGGTGGCCTATAATAAATCCCCACCATTATATCAGTGCTGCATCTTTCACTTTTCATCTTCACCCAAATGCATTCTGCTCTGCCATCTTCCTCCTTTTGAACTATGGGACAAGTGTACATGGTTTTGACATGCAAGACAACACCACCACCTTTCCACCGAACCCTGTCCTTCCCAAACTGAGTGTAACCTTTGATATTGACATTCTAGTCATAAGAGCTGTCCCACCAGGTCTCTGTAATGGCAGTAAGGTCACAGTTCATTCCTCAGGCTGCAGCTCCCAACTCATCTTGTTTATTCCCCATACTTCTCTTTTGTATATATGCATTGGATGTACTTTGTGTTTTGATCTACTTGCTTCCCTGTTGTGCCACTTGTTGCAGCCCTATAGCTCTCTGACCCTTTTCTCGAGTTAAGTTGCTTCTTCAAGTCCTTCCCTTTCTGGACTGTGTGCTTTGTTGCTAAAGGGTTGTGATTATGAGCCCCTGTGGAGCATAGTTTAAAGCCTTCCTTACTAGGTTGGCCAGACAACTCCCAAAGATGTCCTTCCCCATTTGTGATGAAATACACTATATAAATACATCTGATAGGGCTGTACGAAAATTTGATGAGTGTTTCATTTTTAAGCTATTTCGATGCGTTTTGAGCTCAAAAAAGCAAAATTGAAATGAAACAAAAGGCTTCAAAACAGCCTCAAAATGAAATGAGGGTATTCAAAACATTTTGAAAGTTTCAAAACATTTCATTTTGAAGCAGCCTGGTGGCAAGAGGTGGGGGAGAGCCAGGGCTGCGACCCGGGCTCTCCCTTGCCTTCCACCACTGGGCTGAGCTCCGTGGGGCTGGCAGAGCCAGTCAAAGCACAGCCATGGCTCTCCCACACCTCCCACCACCAAGCTGCTCTCTGACTGGCTCTGCCAGCCCCACAAAGCTCAGCCCAGCGGTGGGAGGCAGCGGAAGCGCTAGTGGTGGAGCAGCTCAAAGTGCAGCTCTGGCCAGTGGCTCTCCCCCACTTCGCTCTGCCAGGCTCAGCTCCACAGGGCTGGCAGAGCTGCTCATAGTGCAGCCCTGGCTCTCCCACACCTCCCACCACTGGGCTGCACTCCGAGTGGCTCTGCCAGTCCCTCAGAGCTGAGCCTGGCAGGAGGAAGCGGGAGAGAGCCACTTACCAGAGCTGCACTTTCAGTGCCTCCGCCACTGGCTCTTCTGCTGCTGCCTGCCGCCAGGTTGAGGTTTGTGGGACTGGCGGAGTTGGCCAGAGAGCAGCTTGGTGGTGGAAGGTAGGGAAGAGCCAGGGCTGTGCTCTGACCGGCTCCACCAGCCCCAGAGCTCAGCCTGGTGGCGGAAGACAAGGCAGAGTCAGGACTGTGATCCTTCTCCTGCTGCCAGGCTGAGCTCCATGGGGCTGGTGGAGACAGTCAGAGAGCAACCCGGTGGCAGGAGGTGGGGAGAGCCAGGGCTGCATTCTGACTGTCTTCACCAGCCCCATGGAGCTCACCCCAGTGGCGGGAGTCAGGGGAGAGCTAGGGCTGTGCTCCGCCTCTTGCCACCAGGCTGAGCTCTGTGGGGCTGGCAGAGCCATTTGGAGCACAGCCCAGGCTCTCCCCTGCCTTCCACCACCAGGCTGCACTCCGAGCGACTCTGAAAGCCCCACGGAGCTGAGCCCAGCAGTGGGAGGCAGGGGAGAGCCACTGGCCAGGGCTGCACTCCAAGTGGTTCCGCCACTGGCTCCCAACATTTTCCGCCGCTGGGCTGAGCTCCATGTGACTGGTGGAGCCACTTGGAGCGAAGCCCTGGACAGTGGCTCTCCTCCACCTCCTGCTGCTGGGCTCAGCCTCATGGGGCTGGTGGAACCGCTCGAAGTGCAACCCAGTGGCGGGAGATGAGGAGAGCCAGGGCTGCACTCCAAGCAGCTCCACCAGCCCCAATGAACTCAACCTGCCCTCCCGGCATGGCTGGACTTCTCCTGGGGGTGTGGGCCCCCAGATCTACATGCAGGATGACAGGAGGCTGCTGTTGCTGCTGCCGCTGCCTGGGGCCAGCAGCAGCATCAGTCTTCCTGGCACTGGATGAGGGCTGCACCCACCCAGCACCTGTCCCACGCAGCAGCGGCAGCCTCCTGTCATCCCAAATGCAGATCTGGGGGCCCACACCACCGGGAGGAGTCCGGCACAACCCCACAGACCTCCCAAAGGTACAGGCCCCCAGAACTGCACGCAGTCTGGCAGGAGGCTGCAGTTTCCCAAAAACCCCTGCACCCATCTCCTTGAAACTTGGCAGGCTTCATGCCCTCAAAAAGGGGCTGCCACCCCTGCAATTTGCATCCGAATCAGGCAAGAAATGACAAAGTTATAGGTATTTATGATTCCCCATTATAGCTTATGTGCGAAACATCAAAATGCATTGAAACAGCAAAACAGTTTCGATGAAGTGAAATGAAGCAGTGCTCCGAAATGAAACAAAATGACAAAATGAAACACTATCCCTTCAAAATGGTGAAACAGAAGTCAAAATGAAATGGTGCTGTTTTGCACAGCCCTAACATCTGATTCATTTAATCATACTAACATTTTCTCTCCCTAAATCTGATGCAATATTTGATAAATTTAGGGCATTATGACAATTCTTCTTAGAAGTTATAATCAATCTTCTTAAAACTCCCCTCAAATTAACTAACTAGCTTTGAATGAAGTTTGAGGATTTGGCCACTGAATTAACCCCTGTTTCCCTCTTTGCTTCTCTCAGTCATTCATGTAGTGTTGAAACGAAGCATTGTTGGGAGAGAAGAAAGCTTTCAAAGCTTCCCATTCTGAATAGGCATAAAATACCTATTGAAATGGAGAATGGTTTTTCATTTTGGGGGCTGACCTTGCTTTCATACTCTCATGCTCTCTGCCTGCACTCCACAGAGGTATGTAGCAGGCAAGAAGAAATGTCAACCAGCAGTTTTATGAAAACAAAATCCCAAGAAATGTGCATGTGATTGATATGTAGCTCTTGTCAACATCCCAAATTCATAAGGTTTTTTTCCCCTTTTTCTCTAACTGCACACATTGCTCCTGATCTACAGTCATGTGGCTTAAAATAAGCTGCATGATGATAGATTGGGTGCAGTGAAGATTTGCACACACCCAACGCATGAAGGCACAGTAAGCATCCAACTCTGGGTGGGGTGAGGACAGTTACTTACGCTGGTCCTGGGAGCCCTGGCAGGAATCCAGTGCAAGTAACTTGGGGCGGATGGGATCGTGGGGGCTAGCAGGTGTGCAGAGGGGCTGGTGGGTCTTCAAGGAGGGGTTGTCTGTCCAGGGGTAGGGGGCCAGGGGGCTAAAAATAGCCTGGTTGGGGAGTATAGGGGGGTAGGAAGAGGGGCTGAGGCAAGTGATTGGACTTTCTCAGACCTCAGGGATGCTCTTCAAACATGTACAGATGTTCTCTGGATCGGGTTAACCTATTTCTGTTTCAAGTTCATTCATTTACTCAGGTGAATTAACTTAGATTGGGTCCACCACTTTTGGTCCTATTTAAACCTCCCCCACGTCCACACAGATGCGCATTTAGATTGACCTAACCCTAGCTAGATTGATCTAAATATAACATCTACATGCACCCTCTGAGGGTGTGAAATCTTCTGGAAAGAGTATTTTACTGCAGCCTTTCAAGTTAATGGATCAGTTTATCATATTAGTTGCTTACATTTCATCTGCACTATCCTAGAAGGTATTAGTGGGGTTTTGTCCTATCAGAGTCCTTGTACTCTCCATAAATAATATTGTTTTCTTCCTGAAAACACTGCAGGGAATAAACAGGTGGCATAAGTTAAGGAAACAAACAGTGTAAGAACATAGATTCAGATTAAGCATGTACAACAGTTGTTTTACTGGTTCATCATCCAGATCTTTAGGTAATACCATTGAGAATTTATGCACTGTCACCTTGAAGAATTCACAGCCACACAGCATCCGTCAAAGCAAGATCAAAGTTCTAAGGCTGAAGGCAATAACTTTCTGGTCTCGGCTTGACTGGTTTCAGAAATGCAGTTGCTTTGCAAAAGGCAAAGTGCTTGACTAAAAAATTCACCAAGCTGTTCTTTTTTAATTAGTCATCAAGACGCACAAGAATGAATTCAGTAGTTTCCAACATTCAGCATGGATTCAAAGCATTGGTATGGCTACTCGGTGAGGCTGACGGGAGAATGAGATAGGAAATTTTCACCTAAAGCGATTTTCATTGGCTTCTAACTTAAAGTTAGTTCATCACATTAAACTGAACACTGGTCATTGTCTAGTTAGTAATTCCACTTATCACATTTTATACATTAAAGTCTGGAAAAATAAAGAAAAACAATGTTAAAATGGTATATTCCCCATATTAATAGCATTAAAAAAATTAGATCATAGCAACTTCTTTCTCCCTATTTTGTATATTTTTCTCTGCACAAATTGTACTATTTAAAGCATAAAACTATGAACTGGAATAGGGAATAAAGGAGTTGTTAATTACACTTGCTGACGATACCACTTTTATGCAAATTGTGAACAACACAGACATAACAGAAGAGAACTCAAGGCAACTAGGAAAAGGAGCATAAAAAACCATGCATTTCACCCTGAAGAACTGCAAGCTAATATGTCTAGGTTATAAATAATCTGACCTAACAATGATCTTCAATGACTAACAAACCCCCCCGGAGAAGAAGGAAAAAAAATTAGGATGTGATACAAAAGTGAAGCACAAAAAATGTGTGTTGGGGCCCAGATATGAAACAATATCACATTACAGAGAAGAGAGAAAGCAGTCACTTGCTGTATGGGATCAAAGGAACACTGCATTTATGCCCAATCAAATTAGAAACTTTCAGACTAATGGAGAGAAAATGGCAATAGCAGCAGCAAAGGGCCAAAGAAACTAAGGAAAAACACTTGAAAGAATTAGGCAGGTAAAAATTTACCAAAGTAAAAAAGGTGGAGGTGTGATAAATGGGTATAAGTCTGTGAACAGTAGGCACAGCATTGAGACTGGTTTGCTATATAATACAAGATCAAAAAACCAGTAACCATCCCAAACACACCAAGAAAGCTGTAATCTATAGATGCAGTGGCCCTTAGATACCACTGCATCTGGTCTGAGGAGAATAGTTGTGACACCTACCTCCCCAACCTGAAAAATAACTTTACCTGGCAAGGACACTCCAGCAGAAAAACAGATCACATCTTTGAACAAGCCATCCAAAATATCCTTCAATAACCTATTGTAGTACAAAAAGAAAACCTCCACCCCACTGATTATACTTCCCTGGTTGTCACACCAATTCACACTGAAACCAATAAGAAGGCTCATCAAACAATTACAGCCTCTAATAAAAAAAAATCAGACCTTGAAAGAAATATTCCCAGCTCCCCCACTTTTGGCCTTCAAGCAGAAGGCAGCTCTCCCACTTCTGGCCTTGAACCTGGCCCAACTCATCTTCAGAAGCAAACTTCCCTCTGACTAACAGACTCCGAACAGGACACATATCTAGACGGAATAACTAGACAGGAAATGCACATCAGAATGAAATCTCACAGAAAAAAATATTAAGGAGAGACATGAAAATCAGTAGGAGCACATAGAGAAAAACCACTCCCCACCTAACCTCACAATCTTCATGGGAATTTAAAGGGAATTAAAAAAAAAACATCCAGAAGATGGGCCTGGGAACAGAAATCCATAACCCTACTGTATAATCTGGACTTAATACCAACAAAAAGTTTTATGGCTCATTGTAACTTAACAAATACTGTTCTAATCTTGAATTTCACAGGTAACAACTATGCTCCCACTTCTTGTACGGTCTCTCTGCCACTACCTAGATCACCTAGTTTACTTCACTGCTTTTGTCTCAGATGTTGACGAACAATAGCTGCTTTTAAGAGATCAAAAAAAGGGCATACTCAGATTGCTCCATCCCTTGCCATAACCTCCCAAGTTTCTAGTAGTCATCGGTTTTGAGATATCCTGGGCCCAAGATTACATCCTTGACTCTTGTGTTTAGTAGACTTGATGTAGCTATCTTCCATAAATGTATCTAATGCTGTTATGTGCCTTGTTATACAGTTGGTCGCCACAATGTCATGAAGCAATAAGGTTAACAAATTGCTAACATACTGCATTAAAATAAACCTCCTTTTGCTCTTTTTTTTCTTTTAAACTGCTGCTTTATAATCCTATCAGATACATCCTAGTTCTTGCATTGTAAGACATAGAGAATAATAGATCCCAATTTATATTTTCTGTATTGTTTTACAGAGCTTTATTGTATACTTGTTCTGTCACCTTTTCTCCAAGCTTAAGGGTCATAGTCTTTCCAAGTCTCTCCTTGTATGGAAACTGTTCCATAACCATGGTCATCTTTCTTATCTTTCTCTGTACCTTTTCTGTTTCTACCGTAACCTTTCTGGAATGTGATGACAATGACTGAATACAACAGTCAAAGTGTGGCACGCATGGATGCATGGAATGGTATAATTTTTTCTGTTTTGTATCTAATAATTTTTCACATTGTATTTGCTTTTTTGACCACTGCTGCACAATGAGCCTATGTTTTTAGAGAACTAGTCACATTAACTCCAAAATCTGCAGAATTATTGCTAATTCAGATCGCATCATGTATAAAGGTTATTTTCTACCATGTGGAATACCTTTATTAATGTTGAATTTCATTTGCCACTTTCTTGCCTCCTCACTCAGTTTTATGAAGTCTGTCTATAACTCTTCACTGTCATCTTTGGATTTCACTATCCAGCATAATTTTGCATCATCTGACAAATTTTTATCTATTAAAGATCAAACTATTTATTCCCTTTACCAAATCATTTAACATGTTACACAGCACAGGTCCCTACACATATCTTTAGGTTGCCCTTCTGTTAGTCTTCCTCCCTTGCAAAAAATTATAGTAGAGTTGTACTTTATGATTTCTATCTTTCAACCAGTTTTCAGCCTGTGAAAGGACCTTTTCTTTGTTCCCATAACAGCTTAGTTTTTCTAACAGCTTTCAATAAAGGACATTTTCAAAAGTTTTTTGGCAATCTGAGTATACTATATATTTTACATACATTTATATACATTTCAGCCACACACGTACAAGCACATATAATATCATACATATGGCATTCTTAAGAAGTGGTATACCTTGCAAAGCTCATGTATGCATTGACACTTAGAATGCTATTTCAATGTATGTACCATTGTCCAAACCATTCAGAATGAAGTAAGTTGAGGATATGTTTGTTCTTAAATACATTTAACAAACAAAAGTTGTGAAAAGTTCTCTCTTGGTTTGTACTTCTAGAAGGACTGTGGGTTACATTAACTAAAATACTATATTGCAAAGATGCCCAGAGGACAAATCAGAAATGGTAGTCAGCTCTCACATCCTGAGCATCCAGCCTTGTGTTTAGGTCAAATAGGATACCACACCAAGCATATGCACCCGCTAGCCTCTTTGCATGTCTCTGGTACCCACGATTCCACAGTAGGGTTTGGACTATGTTCTGAAGATGGATTAAACTACCCAAAGCCATTTTCAATTGCTTTTTACTATATTTAAAAATAGTGTGTGTGTGATAAAGGCCACAGCATTGTATAACGGAGCAGCCAGAGAGCTTGCAGCCTGGCTTTGCACATGATTATAATGAACAGACTACAAAGATGGATGAAGTCCCCTTTGCCCTTAACAGCGTTGATGTTTACCTATGAGCCTCCCCACTCAGCTGCAGATAAGAAATGGCAGACAATACTACAAATTAGTGAAGGTCAATAGGGCAGGAGGCAGCAGTTAATCAATTACAAAAGCAAACCCTTTTAAAATAGCAAGTCCTGTGTTTTCTCAGTATAATCAACTGCCTGAGTCATGTAGTCTAATAAAATTGACCTGTTTTTCTTTGTCTAATTGACTGATGCCTGGAATTGCATAAACTTTAGAGGTCCTAGAATTTAAGTCTTAATATCATGCCACCAAAAGGCAGACATCTAATTAGTCTGTCTCCAGATCTAATGGACACCTCCGTAAAGGGGAGTTCTATCCAACAACGACACAATCCATGCTTTGGAGAAAATATTTACAAGCTATATATTAAATCTATTGGGAGCTAGTAAAATCACCACACTGAGATGGTTCTCCACATATGAAAAGCAAAGACAAAACTGCAGAACAATTCTGGTTCAAGCAAGACATCTTTGACTTGCTCTGCCAGAAATCATAAAATGCATTTTTCTTAAAATCGCAAAAAAGGTCTTCCTTCCCAGATTTTGGCTCTAACAAAGGAGTCTCCACAGGGTCTCCGCAGAGATGCTAAATAACCTGCCTCATCACACTCTTAAAGACTTTAGAGGTAACCAACTTAAGTTGCAAAAATATTCTAGCCAACTGCCTCTTGAAAAGTACTTAATCATTTTTCATATCGCTCTTTCATATCTTTGCCAAGTATGTAGGACCAGTGTTCAAGAATGGCCTCTATTTTGAGTGCCTCTTTGGTACCCAAGGAGCCTGCTTTCAGATGTGCTGAATACTCAGCTCCAACTGTAGTCAATGGGAGCTTCAGGCACTGAGCACATTTAAAAGCCATGACACTCGCTCATCTATGTGCCCCAGCATAGATGTATGTGATGAACTTTAGAGCTTCATTTAGCTTCATTTTCAAAACTACTGGATGGTAGTCTCTCTTACTACATTTACACTGGGATTTTCAGTGGAGCCTAATGGAACCTAGATCCCATTGGATGTCAGTGAGAGCTCAGTGCTCAACTAAAACAAAATCCTACTGCAAACCATTAAGCCACTTATTATGCTGCTGCTGTCCATGTCTGTGTGAGTGAAACGTGGCTGGATAGAAAATGCTTGATGGATTAGCTTGCATGTACTATCCATGTTGTCTAACATGAACTCATGGTTTTTAAAAGTCTTACCCTGTAAATTATGTCATTTAAATGAGAACTGCCACAGTTGCTGCAGTTTACTTATACTTTCTAGGGCAGGAGTGGCCAACCTGCGGTACACCAGTACACCAATAGATAGGGCGGGGAGCAGAAAGCAAATGTGGCAGATCAGGCAGGAGAAGGAGATCAAAGTGGCACTTGGGGAGGGTGCAGGTTTAAATTGTGGCACTCCTGCCAAAAAGGTTGGCCCCCACTGTTCTTCAGTGTGTTTTTCAATATGAGAATACAGAATGATACAATAAAATACAGAGATTGCTTCAAAGTTAAATTTGCTAGGCTTTTCTTCATGCTTCATTCTTCTTTTTTATGTTACATATATTAATTAAAATGATCAGTGTTGCCAACGCTCATGATTTTTGGCCTTGTTATTAAAGTCTACACTTCAGGAATGTGAAAAACTTAGCACTTTCATATATATATATACACACACACACACACACATACCCCATTATGAGCCTCCCCATATATTATAAAAGAGCTAAGTTTTTCACATTCCCAAAGCACAGACTTTAAGAACACCACCAAAAATCATGACAGTTGGCAATACTGAATTATATTATGTGATTTTTCCTTTGGGCACAGTAATTGCTGCATGATATTAAACACTAAGGATATAAATGATAGTAAACCCTAATTACTTCTGTTTAAAAAGGAAGAAATTATATATAATCTATCTAGCTATACAAGCAGGCCAGCAAACTTCTGAAGTGCATTGGGGAATAACTTTTTGATACAGATGATAGAGGCCAACTAGGGAACTCTTCTTGATTTGCTGCTTACAAATAGGGAGGAATCGATTGAAAATATGAGAGTGGAAGGTAATTTGGGAAACAGTGACCACAACGATAGCATTCAAGATCCTAAGGGAAGGAAGCAACAGAATAAGGACATTGAGCTTCAGGAAAGCAGACTTTAGAGAATTCAGGGAAATGGTGGGCAGGATCCCCTGAGAAGTAAGTCTGATGGGTTAAAAAGTCCAGGAGAACAGGTTGTATTTCAAGAAGGCCCTTTTAAGGACACAGGTGCTAGCTATCCTGTTGAAATGGAAGAGTGGAAAGTACAACAGGAGGCCACCCTAGCTAGACACCAATCTCTCCAATGAAGTGAAACTCAAAAAGGAATCCTATAAAAAGTGGAAACTGGTTCATAATACTAGGAAAGAGT
>NW_005842682.1:640687-663506 GCF_000455745.1 Alligator sinensis | reverse complement strand
GTAAGAGCATTGTACAGTTATGCAGGGACAAAAGTAGGAAGGCAAAGGCACAATCTGAGATGCAGCTGGCAAGGCACATGAAGGGCAATGAAAAGGGACTCTACAAGCATGTCAAAAGTGAGAGAAAGACCAAAGAAATCATATGTCCTTTACAGACTGTGTAAGGCAATCTAGTTACAGATGATAATGAGAAGGCTAAATTATTCAATACCTTCTTCACTTTAGTCTTCACACATTGAGGTAGCTATCAGATGACAAGTACAGTTGGCAGCACAGACAGGGAAGGAAACAAAAAGCCTAAAATAATGGAAGAACACATTATGGCAGTGATTCTCAACTGGAGTTCCACGGCACCCTAGGGTACCTTGAGATCTTTCCAAAGGTATTATGGTGTGCGATGTAATGTTAGCACTGTTAGGTGTGCAAACCTGATTCACAAAAAGTCAGAGATTTCCAATAAGAATCCATAAGTGTCAAAAACAAACATTCTGACCTGTTGTGACCTTTCTGAGTTCTCTGCAACAGAAAAATGGCTCTATTATTTTTCCCTAGTCAAAAAAATGAGTAAAAACTAAAAGCTGATATTTTCCAAGGGGAGTCCCTTGAATATGAAAAGGTTGAGAACCACTGTGTTAGGGATTACTCAGAGAAGCTAGATGCTTTCAAGTCAGAGCCAGATAGGATGGCTCAGGCTAAGGTGCTGGGATAATTTCAGAGCCATTAACCATCCCCTTTGAGAACCCATGGAGGTTGGTTAGGCCCTGGATGATTGGAAAAGGGCTAACAAAGTGCCCATCTTTAAGAAAGAGATGAAGGAGGACCTGGGCAATTACAGACCAGTTAGGCTGGAAAGCAAATACCTGGAACAAGCAGGTCCTCGAGGAGTCTATTGTGAAGCACCTGAAGGATGAGATGATCAGAAGAGCCAGCATGGATTCTCCAAGAGCAACTTATTCCCGACTAGCCTGATTTCCTTCTATCATAAGGTGACAAACTCTGTGGATTGGGGAGAGCAGCAAATGTGATACACCTTGACTTTAGCAAGGTTACTGATACTATCTCCTACAATATTCTTATTAACAAGCTAAGGAAATACAGACTAACTTACTGTATAGTGGATACATAACTGGTTGAATCATCATGCTCAGCAAACTGTCCTCAGTGACTCAATGCCTAGTTGAGAAGAGGTATCAAGTGGTACCCCACAGAGATCTGCTCTGGGTCCAGTACTGTTCAACATCTTCATTAATGATTTGGATGATGGGATTCAGTTCACACTTAGCAAATCTGCAGATGACATCAAGTTGGGTGGAGCTGCAGACACTCTGGAGGTCAAAGCTAGAATCCAGACTGACCTGGATAGACTGGAAAAATGGTCAGCAATCAATCAGATGATATTCAGCAAGGATAAGGGCAAAGTCCTGCACTTGGGATGACAGAATTGCATACACAAATAGAGACTGGAAAATGAGTGGCTAAGCTGCAGTTCTTCAGAGAATGACCTGGGGGTTACAATGGATGATAAAACTGAATATGAATCCATAGTGTGCTCCTGTCGCAAAAAAAAGCCAACAGCACTTTGGGTTGAATCAACAAGAGTGTCACTTGCAAATCAAGGGAAGTGATTCTTCCATTCTATTCAGCACTAAGGAGGCCTCACCTGGAGTACTGTGTCCAGTGTTGGGTCCCACACTTCAAAAAGGACGTGGACAATGTGGAAAGGGTCCAATGCAAATCAACAAAAATGATTAGGGCCTGAGAAGCAAAACTCAAGAAAAGGCTGAAAAAACTAGGTTTATTTAGTATAGAGAAGAGATGACTGAGGGGGGCATTTAATAACATTCTTCAAATACCTAAATGGTAATTAGAGAGAGGATGGAGATAGACTTTTCTCTGTGGCTGTATATGACAAGACTAAGAACAATGGCATCAAACTAAGCAGGGTAAATTTAGGTTGGAAAGTAGGAGGAACTTTATGACTATGAGGGTAGTCAAGCATTGGAACAGGCTACCTAGAGAAACTGTGGAATTTCCATCCTTGGAAATTTTCAAGAGCAGGTTAGATTTGTCTGGGTTGGTTTAGTCAGGGATGATCTTGCCTTGAGCAGGGGGCTGGTCTAGATGACTTTGTGAAGTCTCTTCCAACCCTACTTTCCTATGATGCTAAATATACATACTTTCAACTGTATACCATGAGACAGATTTTCATCTGATTGAAAACTGTAAGAATAGAGTTTGAATGGAACGTTCTTGTTTCCAGAAACTCATGATGGAATTATAGCCTTAAGTTACGCGTACTTTGTGGCTGGAGTTCATTATATTATACAGTTAAAGAATTATCCTTTTCAATCTAAGCTCCCATTTTCCTTATTAGGTACCTCTGAGCAACCTCTAACTATGCCTTTTCTATGACCCTTCTCTTCAAGACTGTCAAAATACCCAGCTCCTCTCTCTCTCGCTGCATTCCCATCAAACATTTACCACTAAAATTTGTGCCTCTTTAATTCGCATTATTTCTTACGTTCCTCATATTTTTCATACTTGGTTTCTCTATCAGCTTAACATCATTCCTCCAATGCCATAATGCCATTCTTTGATTTTTGACATTCTCACTATCATGCAAGTTGCGTTCCTCTGTTTAAAAGGCTAGTTTGACTCATTTAATTATAGTGGCTTGGTTTTCAATTTGCTAGCGCTTGCCTAGTTAAAGAATACTTCTTAAAGCTCACCCCATGTACCTTATGTTTTATAACACTAACATCTATGTTCAAATGCATTAAAGAAAGTGAATGTCTGAAAATTTAAAAAAAAAAAAAGCATGAAAACAGTGCTTCCTAGTAGCACATAAAAATATCTACATCTATAATAAAAAAGCAGGAAAAACCTAATTACTTCAGTTTTAGTTCCTACCATATTTCTGATATACTCGTAAAGTGCCATGGGCATAAACATTTTAGTATCTGGTAAAGAACAATGGGAGATGAACAGCCTCTAAATCTTCTGTTGATCAGATCGACTGCATCGTATAGCTCCATTAACTTACTGCTTAATACTGTCAACTTCATAGAAACCTTTAATGAACTTAAAATTTTTTCATCCAAAGTTCCCATCTATTTTTTATGCCTGTTCCCAACATTCATTGTTCCAAGAGCACTTTACTGGTAACGCCATATGCAATGAACTTCTGCTTAAATACACCCTACTCTAAAGCAAAAGGTTATATTAGAATAATGAAAAAAGCTCAATAAACATCAGAAACCTATGCTCCGCATGCATGAACAAATACGACTATGCTGAAAAAGCTATGCTTTCTATAGCATCTGTGCAACATGCTGGTGCTGAAAGTTGTGTTTTAATGCAAGACTGCATTTTATACTAGGTAGAATATTCAGTACATTTAAATGAACAGTAAGGTAAAATCTAGAAAGAGGTAGTAATCTCCAACTATGTTCAGCATCAAACATTCGTTCTGTTAAAACAAGGGCTTGCTCCTTTTCAGTTAAGTTATAACACTGATTTTATCATATCACAGCCATCTCCAGAGAAATAGCATAAAGATGCACACGCAACATGAGATTGAAATGGAGTGGGGGGATGTGAGAGGAGGAGAGACTATAGACTTCCCCTCTTTTTGACCAGCCAAGTCCACTTTCTTGACAGAAATAAGGGATCCAGTAGCAGATCAAGGGCCTGGTTGCACAGATTGTATGCCTGGCATACATTTCAATAAACTCAAAGCAAAGCATTCTCAGGGCTTGGACTCCTGTTACTTTTCTGGCATTACTAAATGCTTCAGCTCTTTGTTCAGCTGTTTGGCAGAGCAGGTGGCAATAGACCCTGTTGCTTCTGCTGCATCAAATATTCTGTATGTATATAGAAGGCAGAAGCCACAAAGGATGGATTTTCTTTTGTATGACAAAAACAGTGTCCGTATCTTTATCTTTGTGCGCTTTGGCATTTTTGTCAATTCGGGAGCTTTTGGACATCAGAGATGTTACCTGGGATCACTATGTGGAAATGGCTCTCGTCAATCCCCAGAGGACAGATGAAGGGACTCTTATATCTAAACGCAAAAATAATTTCTTCTCTGTTTTTAGTTCACTGGAAAGTCTTTAAAAAAACCCTCCAAGAATTAAAAGAGAACTTGGAACTTATTGACTATCACAGCTAACTTTAGCAACTTTCAGCATAAAAACTCCATTTCACTTGAATACCTTTGTTCAGGATACCACCGCAGAGTTCTGTATAAGCACAAATTCACTGGTTTGACTGTCCTTTATTTTTCACCCAATAGCACTGCATAATGTGTACTGCAAAGGTAATACACAAAGGTAATCAGCTGCAATATTTGTTTAAACAGTACCAATAAATGATCATTTGGTTGTGTTCATATGCCAAAACCAGAAATAGTTCCTTTCTTTCCCTCCTAGTAGATTGCATTTCTATTGAGATATGATCAAAGGCTGGTATGATGACCCACATCTGATCACCTGAAGGTACCTGTGTAGGAAGGCTCAATTAAAAACAAATGGCTTCAAAGAAACACCTCAGCTAGTAGATGAAAACAAATACTTTGCTGCATGGCTTTTACGAGCACAAACTGCGACTGTAACTTTCTGCAGGTCCCTGGGTTTGGAAGCGTGGGGAGAGATTACAAAGGCTATGGATCCAAAACATCTCTCCTTGAACTTTAAATAAAAGAAAACTTGTGTCTTTTACCATATACAAGATGGGGCTTTCTTTCACTTGGCCTGCCTCCACTTTGCATTTTCTCTAAAGCACATGCCTGCTGTTCTGCCTTTCATGTTGCATTTGGTAGTTTGTGACAAGAACAAAGCTCTCAAGATGGTCACTTGCGGCACTTCTTTCTGTGAAAAAGTGCAGTTGTCCAGGTATGCTGGCTGGTGGGAAAAGAACAAGAAATCAAGTGTGTCATCATCTTATTGCTAGTAAGGGAGGAAAACTAAGGAATCACATGATGAACCTATTGCATCCAAGTTTCCTTGTAGGAGCATCAAGCATGAAGTTGCATACATTGCTAAAAGTTCTTCAGACAAAAGCTTCTTATGGACGTCTCCCAATGCCAAGTCTGCTGCTGACAAAATAAGCTATATCAACTTGCTTCCACTGAGTGCCTAAGACCAAGCAAGCAGCTCAGGGTGTCCCTGAATGAGAGCCCCATTGCTATACACAAGCTCTCTGTTTTGGGATAGCCTGAGAGTGTCACTGCAGGTGGCATTCAAAAGTGGCCCTGGGGTATTTAGCTTGCCTATCTACCAGTTTGATGCACCCCCAGCAGGGGAAAATGGACAGGGATTATCTTGCTGGTGATGAACCCAGAGGCTGGAGGGAAGCCACAAAAACATGAACTCACACATTGAGCAAGTGCATGGCACAAGTTATATGCACTGTACTTGAAGCATGTTTCAAGCTTTGTCCAAAGAACCTGAGCACATGTCCACTCTCTTCAAACCAGGACAAATCTAAAGCTAATTGAGTACTTTGACTTGAGATTTTAAGCCTGATTCATTTATACCAATGTAAATCAGGTATAGCTTGATTTCTTGCAGTCAGAGAGGAAGTAGGTGCTTTGGGGTCCATCCCCCCACCCCCGACAATAATACAGCTCAGACCTGCTCAAAGCAGGTTTCACCACCTTAAACACAAAGAGTAGTAACTGGAGCTTTCTATGCTCACAACCCATTTTTGACTCTCAAGCTCTGACAGTCTAACGCTTTAGTCATGGTACCTGCCATCCCCTCATACATAAAAACAACGAGATTTAAACATCAACCATTAAAGCTTCTAGAACCTTAAATGCAGAGTTTTACTTCCTCTATTCATTCCACATCTTTTTCCTTATACTTTTTCCGCTTGTCCGTCTTTTCAGCATCTAGTCGTCCCAGTCAAATTTTCATTTTCTTTCTCGTCTCAAATCAAGAGACAAGAGAAAGAGGAAATGAGCAGTACCCTGCCTGAACTCCAGCTCTCCCCTAGTACCATATATTTTTTTAAGCCATTGCAAATTTTGGCTGAGAGATCTTCCAAACTCCACTGAAGCCACTGACTGATGAATGATTTCACAGGGGTACTCAGTCAACCTTTACATGTTACAGCAAGGGTCTTCATGCTACCATTGCCACAGTAGATAGCCATGGTGAGGGTAAGCAAAGGAAAGACTGTGGGTCAGCATATAATGGGATCTAGTGGTCCAGAACCCCCACCCCACAACAACTGCAGAGGAATTACCTGGCCTCCATTCACTCTTATGGATGAGTTCTGCACCTCATGGTATAATGCAAGATGAGCAAGGAGAGCAGAACTGGACCTGGACCCCTCTGGGTGTCTTTTTTTTTTTTTTTACATACATTCTTTTAATTTACATCTTTATATTAAATAAAGATGTAAAGTTCTTGGTTTCACAGGTATGTTAGGATGCTTAAGTAACCTTTTGAAATGTACTCGGATATTTCATTGATAAAAGGCACTAGCATTTATACTACATTAGCACCCAAAAGCCACAGTCAGAATTAGGACTTATTTGGGCTGGGTAAGTCCAATGGCAACACTGAAGCTTATGGAAGGATCTTGTTAAATATAACATGTTTTTATAAATCTGAAAAAGGAAACACCTAACATTTGGCTTCAGTTGTGCTGCTTTGGCATGAACTTCCACAGCTGATCTTTTATAATGACATTCGTTTTTTGTGAATCTTTTATCCCTGCTTGTCCAGGCATACAGTGTTTGCACCAGGAAGCCTAAGTCTGAAAAGAGCACATGGAGAGATTTAGAAATGGAGCTTGATTCCTCTTCATTTTCATGCCATTCCAATCAGTTGAATATCTTATTTACTCAATTCCAAGGTGAGGCTGTTCTCCCCATTTAATAAAGGGGGAAAAAGCACCTTATCTTGGAATCAAGTAGGAGATTTGGGGGCGGGGGGGCGAGTGGGGGACAGACAGCTGCCGTGGCTCCAGTTCCAGACCTGCAGCTGCTATCTGACCCCCTCCACATGTCCCCCATTGCTTCATTTTCCCCTACCTCACTTCCCGCATATCTCTCCCAGCCGCTGTCCTCCTGATGCCTCAGTTGTAGAGAGGTGGGGAGGACAGGGAAAAGTAGGGGTAGGGGGGACCAAAGCCACAGTGGGCCAGAGGTGGTGGGGGAGTAGGCACAAGTGAGGCAGAAAGCAGGAAGGCAAGTGGTGACCTCCCAGCCGCCTGCTCCCTCCACCTCTGCACCTGCTCCCCTGCCTCTCCGCTACCACCTACCCCCCACCCTTCCCCCACCTGCTCCCCTGCCTCTCCGCTACCACCTGCCCCCCACTGTTCCCCCACCTGCTCCCCTGCAGCAGCTGGGGGGAATAAATTTAAGATGACCCCCCAATAATAACATGCTATACATAGAAAGTTATAACAAATTTATACATTTTCCATGTACGGAATCTAATAATTAGAGGGTAGTTTCATTTTTATGAAGCAAATCTACTTGCATGTCAAGCAGGGCTAGGTACCACTTTAGGCAAAAACAACTGTTTCATTTTCCTCATTTGCTTTTTATTCTATTTTAAGACAGATTACTTGTGACAACTTTAATAGTGGCATACAAAAATGATGCTTGGAAATATACGCATACTCCATCTATTCTACAGGACCAACCTTATTAACATTTAAACATGAGCACTAAGACTATCATGCATTTTACATAGGAAGTTTTGGCTCCAACATGATTTCCTCATTGGAGTCATTGGCTAGACAGACACTTCTTACTTATATATATATTCATGTAGAAATCAGCTTGTCTGGAACAACCTCTGGAAAAAATCCTGTCAACGTGTTTTATTTCCTCCTCTGAATTCAATTCTAACATTAATCAAGAAAGATTAAAAAGCAAATTAACGTCTTCATAAGAAAAACTGTGGCAGAAGAATCTATTTGCAAATGTCTGTTATCTGCTACCACACAGCAGAGGTAGATTCACTAATTCAGGTGACTAATAGTGATCACAAAAATAAAAGGAAACAGCTTTTTACCCCCACATGAAATTAAGAGGAGGGAATAAAACCATATGTTACAGCTGAGTACCAATGCAGTTTAGGTTAGCAGGCTAAAGTTTCACTGTGAAAACCTGGGATATATATGAACAGATAAAATACAGGAAGAGATTTGGTTTTTCTAGTCTAAAAAGGTAGCAAAATATACTCAGATTAAAGACAAAGATGAAATCCTAGCTATATTGAAGTTAAGGGTAAACCTCATGTGGAATTCAATAGGCAAAAATGACATCCATAGCTTCAGAGAAGACAGTTCACACCTCTGTAAGAGGCCAGCACAAAATCCTGTTTTGAGGACTGAATTGAGAGGTAAATGTATAGACTTTGAGCTAATCCCCCAGGGTGAGCTTTGCTCAAAATGCCCATTTGCTTTTTAACTTTAGATATAGGTGTGAGAGAGTATCACATTCACATAACAGCATTAATAATCTGAAAATGCCAAAAACTCCAAAAGCTGAAGGGCAAAAGAAACAATCAGCTGAATCTCTTTAAGGTATGTCTAGATGGTAAAATGCAATCCTGTGAACAAGCTAGCTCGAGTACCAGAAGCAGTACAGCTCTATGACACATTATGCATGCTATTTGGCTATACAGAGAAATAGGATACATTAGCATGGGTACAACTCTCCACTGACGAGACTATACTTCTAGTGCCTAAGATGCTATCTTAACATAGCCATAGGTTCTCTACCTGGCTCAGGTCTCCGCTCACATGGTAGATCTCAGAATATTTTTCTCTCTCTCTCTCTCATATAGTCTCAGAACAGAGTAAATTACTGATCATATAATCTCTTCCAAATTGTTCAATAAAGCAGCAGTCTTCAGCTGTTTGATCCATTTGACCCACTGGCTTATATGTTTCAACTTCAGTAAAAAGAATTCTGCATGAATTAGGTGGTCTATTAATTGGGCTGCAAGATCCAAATCGGGGGGACTAAAACACAAGCTATTTAAGTTAGACAAGTGAAGGTTATAAAAACACACTTTGCATCCTTCTGCTAAGTAGGATGCATTCATAATTCAAGTCACTGTTTCAGGTCTATGAGACAGGTGTGCAAGCAACAAAAGGGGAAAGGGTAGAATTTAGATTTTCCATTCACTCCATTATGTTGACCAATGTAGCTGAGCTGTCACAGGCACTATCTTCATTTGTTGCTGGCACTTCCAGCCTATGCTAGAGCCTTTAAGAAATATATTTACTCAGCTGGAGCAAGGAGAACACAGTGAATAGGAGCTGTGACTGAGAGATTTGTCCAAGTCACAATGCCACTTGCAGCTATTTTGGGGTATGGCTTACAACTCATTTCTTGCCTCAAAAGCACAATCGCTCTCTTAGCATTCTTTTAATACCATTCTGTGCTCTCTCTCTTTCTTTCATTCAGACACGCGCACGCACACACTCCCCATGGAAAAATGATCTGAGATGATAATCTTGTTCTTAGGACTTCATAGTTGGTTCAGAGAAGTCATCTGTCAAAATCTACAAGCTTAATAAAGAGAGCTAATTCACCAGTCAATAATAGAATACTAAAATGAACTTGTACATAACAGAAACTATAACCGACATCCTGATAGTCTTTATCGATGTATATCAGCTCCACACCATGACTTCAGCACTGTGATCCCACATGTATTTCATTAGTTGAAAATAACTGCAGAAAAACAATTCTTACGACATTAAAAGTAGTATTTTTCCTTAGTGAAGTAATTCACCACAATATTGCAATATAGTAATTCCAAATAATTACATTTGTGGTAAATAACATTACTTGGCAAGGCTTTTAAAAAATCTTTTTACTCCCCCATAGGAGAAAGCTACTTTAAAAAATAAAAATAGAGGCTTAAGGTGTACCACATCCCTAATTAGATCCCATGCCTGAGAATCAGGATTATACAATTTGAATGTAGCTTGGTTTTGTAGTTATCCAGTAGACTTAAGTCCCATCACCTTTAAAATGGCATGTGCCGTTGGCGGAGAATAGAAGGAAGTATTCCTGTATTCCCAAGAAAGAAATTGATGTTCCTCATATCTTACGAAGAACACACAAGCAAAGAAACCTTCTGGTACCTACTATGTATTTTCTTTCTGGGTCAGGTGTGATCAAGTCCTGAACAAAACCCTTACTGATTTGCTCCTTCATAATTTGACAAATATCGACTTTTTTCTTAAATTACAAATGAAAATGAAACAGACATTACTGAAGTAACATTTTATGCACATGCTACCTAATAATTTTTCATATCAGAAGGCTTCTTGTCATAATAATGGTCTTCCTTGCTAGCTCTGGACAACCTTAAATCTGTCCTAAACGAGCAACCATCTACATTGAAGATGCCTCAAGCCTCCATGTCAGTCCAGCCTGTCTCCAGAAGCTTGTCTGAGCTTCAGTCTGAGGCTGAGCCTGCTTTCTAGACCACTGCTTCTCAAACTATCTGATGTGGCAAACCGGCAATTTTTTTTTCCAGTGGGCCAGGGACCAGTGCCTGGTTCAGCCGATGGCAGCAACTGCGTGTAACAGCACTACACAAATGCGCGACCGGCTCTTTCTCTTTCCTCACCTCGCACGACGTGACATCACCTGGAGTGTTGGAACGTATGAACTGTGGCGCTATGACATATCAGTGTTATGCTTCTGAAAATATATTTCTTTCTTTCCGGGCAACTCGCTGCAGACCAGCGACCACTTTGAGAAGCACTACTCTAGACCACCCTGATGTTTGGTATGTTTGGGACTCAACAGCACAACAGTAAATCTAGCATCAGCAATCTCACTATTCCCTATTGCTGGCTTCTGGTCATTCTGCACTCTTCCTCTGCTGCCTGAAGGAAAATACAAATAGTTTGCAGACTGATTCTTAAATGACTCCACTCAAAGAACAGAAAGAACAACGTAGACATCTTTGGTGTAGGCCACAATGTAAGATCTAAACGCTTGTTAGATCTTACATTGAGGGCTGGCACTTGTGGCTTTGGGCTACCTGAGGGCAATCATTGAGGTTGACCTTAAAAATCAATATAACCATATAAAATATGATGCAAGGAGCTGAATACGTTTGCTAAGCCTGCTGTGACTACACAACCAGGAACAGAAAAAAATTGGGAATTTCTACTCCATAAAAATATGACTTTGAACTAAACCTGTCCTTGATATGTGCATAATCCCCAACGATCTTAGGAAAACAGAGCACATGAAACCTAAATGGAAGACTTTTCCAATTTTTAAACAGTGTATATGCACCTATATGTACATATGCACATATATGGTGCACCGATATATCGGTCCGTATTGGATTGGCACTGATACAAGGAAAATTGACATTAACAGCAATCAGCTTTTTTGGCCAGTATAGCCGATAATGTCACTGATAAATGCTGCATGCATGCACGCAGCTGCAGCCTGCATGCAGCCAGGAATGGAGCTCGGCAGCATGGAGAGAAGCGTCTGACCAGTAAGTCTGTGTGTGTGGGTAAAAGGCAAGGCAAGGGGCGTGGGCAGATCAAAGCCCTCATGGTGAGGGAGGGAGTTAGGACTAGGGCTGAGGCAAGCACTGCCCAGCCAGGGTGGTGCAGGGCACAGGACGGAAGGCTTGTCCAGGAAGTGCAGCAGGGAAGGGCAGTTGCCCTGGGGGAGGCATGGGGGGCATGTGGCCCCCAGATTTGTGCGTGGGGTGAGGATAGGCTGTCTGCTACAGGCTCAGGGCCAGGGGCTACGCTGGATTCTTCCCGGCAGGGGCTGCACTCAAGATAAATGGGGGTGGGGCAGGCAGCAGCGGCGCCAGAGTGGGGGCTATGGGGTGGGCTACAGCCACCCCAAAATTCACTGTAGCCCACTCCCAAGCCCCCACTCCCAGCACCACCGCCACACCACCCCGCCCCGCCCCACCCTCTCTGAGCACAGTCCTGGCCCAGCCCCCAGCCTGTAGCAGGCAGCTTGCCCTTAGCCTGTGCACAGATCTGGGGAGGCACATGCCCCACATGCCTCCCCTGGACTAGATGCAGCATTAGGGACCTGCACCCCCCTCCCTACCCCATGCGCCCCCCGATGAGCCACCTGCAGCTCTCTCTCATGCCCTGCCCTGTCTGGGCAGCACCTGCCCCTGCCCTGCCCCAGCCCCATTCCTTCCCTTCATCGTGGGGGGCTTGATCTGTGCCCCCCGCTCCCCTCCCCCACCACAGACTTACCAGCTGGACTCTGCTCTCCAAGCTGTAGGGCTGCATATCGGCAATCAGATCAGTATCAGCTGATATGGCTGGTTAATAATCGGCCATCGGTTTCAGCCAAAAAAATCTTTATTCGTGCACCCTTAATATATATACATACATACAAATATACGCACATTAAAATAAAATGTAAAGTAAAAATAGAAACTAAAGGAGTTTCATCATATACTGGGAACTTTAAGAGTAATATCTTCACCTTACTAGCTAATGTCCCTTTAAAAATAAGGGAGAGGGGAAGAATAAATTTGCAAGTTAAATCCTTTGCATAGAAAAATCAGAATTATACATCACAACTGTTCAATTTTTGGCAAATATCAGACTACTACTGCTTTCCATTAGCACATCCATTAATGCTGTATTCTAATTAAAAATTATGAAAATGATACTTCTCTGCTATGTATTTCATTACAGTCAAGTGAAAAACCAGAATTCATAACTCTATTCTGTGCACACTCCTGCTCAAAATGTACAAACTTTCTGAGAGAAAAAAATATTTAATTGGATTTTCTCATCTAAATTAAGTATTCCTCACAATATGGCTTCTTTTGAGAAATGGTAATTATTGTGTCCAGATTTCTATCTGACCCCTTTTTCCAATTGTCTTGCCTATTATCCAGGTTAAAATATGTAAATTTAGCCAGAAAATTATATTCAGTTAATTAGTCATGTAGTACAAACTTAAATCATTTTGCCTGTTCCCATCTCTGCATAAAGCAAGTGGCTATCATGTAAAATTCAAATCCCTTAGGGGATTACTATTTTCCAGTGTAATAAAGTACCATAACTTGATACTGGGTGTAGGCTGTAGCTGTGTTGGTCTCAGGACATAGGCAGACAAGGTTCTTTGGGTGAATATGATATTTTTTATTAGACCAACTTAAATAGTTGGAAAACAATTTCCAATCATTCCAATCAAAAATTTTTTTTCCAATCATCATGCCTCCATTCAACTATCTCTTGAATACTCCAGCACCAATGCCTCCTTTTTAGATATGATGATCAGTATCCAGAATGGTAAAATATAGACGACATTATACAAGAAATCCACAGACCAACATACATATCTGCGCAGAACCAGCAATCACCCTAAACACACCAAGAAAGCTGTGATAGACAGCCAAGCCCTCAGATACCACTGCATTTGCACTGAAGAGAACACCCGGGATTGCCACCTCACCAATCTTAAAAAGGCTTTCACCCAACAAGGACACTCCTCCAGAGAGACAGATCGCACATTTGAAAGAGCCACATGGATACCACGTGAAGAATTGCTGCAGTACAGAAGAAAACCCTCCATGAATCATATATCACTGGTTATGACATATCACACCTCCCTCAAACCCATATGGAAAATCCTCAAACAATTGCAATCCATACTAGAAAGAGACCCTATTCTTAAAGAGATCTTCCCAAAACTACCCATCCTAGCCTTCAAACAAGCATTGAACCTCACTAACCTCATTACCAGAAGCAAACTTCCTCAGGCCCAGAACACACCAAATGGATCCAGACCATGCCAGGACAAGAAATGCAAAACCTACCAACACATCTCCACCACCCCCATAATTACTACACCCCACAACAGAGCCATCAGCATTCCTGGATCTTACAGCTGTGCCTCCAGAAATGTAATATCTCTCACCCGGTGCACCAAATGCCCTGATGGAAAATATGTAGGAGAGACCAAACAACAACTGTACACCAGAATGAACACACACCGGAAAGTTATCAAAGACAAGAATACCCAATTACCTGCGGGGACACATTTCTCACAAAACCACTCTCTCTTAAATCTCTCTGTTCTAATCCTCAAAGGAAAGTTACAGAACACTTCTCAGAGACAAGCTTATGAACTTCACTTCATCAACCTCCTGGATACAAAAAATCATACACTAAATATAGACATTGGATTTATGACACATTATAACCTGCCTGACATCTGACTCCCCAGGTACCTCTCCACTATCTAACTGCTACACTCATCCCTCTTCTCCCCCCTACCCACCCTGTCTCTCACCCACTGACTCCTCAATTTACATCTTCACTGACTGCCTATCTTACATGCATACCAGCCCAGCCTCTGGCTTCTTTACTATTCATTCCATCCAGGAAGAGTACACACCAACTGCAGAGACTTCCTCAGTCTGATGAAGGGTTTTTAACCCCAAAAGCTTGCCAAAATATTGTTTTCCAACTATTTATGTTGGTCTAATAAAAGATACCATATATACCCAAAGAACCTTGTCTTGCCTATAACTTGATACAATAACATACCACACTGTCATTCTTTTCTTATTACATATTGTTAGCAACAATTATGGAAACGAAGCAGGTTCAAATTTAGACTATGCTCCTGCAAACATTTACACAAGCCCCAAACAGTAATAACCCATTTCTTCATGTACCCCAGTATAACCCATCTAAAGAAATGAAAATTCACTTTTCCTCAATCGCAATAGGTGTATTTTGAAAAATACTTACAACATTTGTGGGGAAGAAGGTATATGAAACTAAAACAAGTGTCTATTTTAGAGAAACAATGCAACGTTAAAAGATGGATAGTTAAATTAATGTCAAATTGCCAATAATCTGTCAAATTCTTCAAGGTACAGAAACCCCATGATGGTACTCAGCCCCCAATGACAATGACAAATTTTATAATGTTGCTTTGGTCTTCTTTTTCAATTAAAAAGAAGTTTAGATCAAGGGGCCTAATTCCTACCACAGTTCAAAACTGTCATCTGCCCTACACAAATGTTGCATGGTGACAAGTTGCAAGGTGCTCAACTTGCTACTTACCTGGTCTGGAGAAAAGCAAGGTTGCATCTGGCCCTGCATACACAATCTTCTGTCAGTGAGGCAGCACTGTACCTAGACTCCTGGCAGCCCCAGATCAACTTTTAGTATTGGGCCTTCCTTCACCAGAGATAATGTTAATAATAATTTAAAAATTACTATTTTTCAGGCCCCCTTACTATCCAGGCCTCGGGCAGCCGCCCAGTTCACCCATGTCTATGTCTGGCCCTGAAATGAACTGAAATATAATTGTCAATGATACGCAAATGAGGGCAGTGAACACATACACATGAGGATGAATATGTGATTATATCATAAATAGAGAGAAATGACTATACTGCAGGTATTGGTACTATGCCTGCCTATATAACTGCAGCAGTTTGCCAGTTGCTCTGTGAAGAATAAGGCTTTCCCCACAGAGGGCACAATGGTCAGCTGACAACATCCTTTTGGAAATAGCGAGTCCAAAGAAAATATTCACATAGCCTTATCCATTAGGGCTGTGCAAAGCTTCAGCTTCAGCTGATTCGACTCGGAGGAGATTTGGCCTGACTCAGTGGCCATATCCCCAAATGTGAATTGGATCAAAAGACTCATTAATCTCTCTGCATTGAATAGGAATACTCTGAATTGACTTGGAGAGATTCAGAGATTTGGTCATAGATACAGCTTTATATGTTTTTTCTACATACTCTGAGGTACCAGGCGTGGCTTGCGAACACTGAGATGCTGGGGCTGATGAAGCATCCCACGGGTGCGCTTGGCAGCAGACCCAGAAGTGGACCAGAAGCACTTTTTGTCCCCTTCCGGGTTCACTGTGGAGCATGTGGGGGACCCCCTCCTGGGTCAGTGGGGGACACTTGCGGTCCCCCCGCAGCCAATCGCTGAGTTGGGGAGGCAGAATGGGGCCTGCGTGCTTGGCAGCGGACCCAGAAGTGGACTGCCAATGTGAGGATGTGGTCAAGAAAACTAACCGCACCTTGTCATGCATCCACAGATGCATCATGAGCAGGTCCAAGGAGGTAATCCTCCCCCTCTATGCGACACTGGTCAGGCCACAGTTGGAGTACTGTGTCTAGCATCGAGAGGGTCCAGCAAGGCAGGCCATATGAGGGGAGGCTATGGGACCTGAACCAGTTCAGCCTCCAGAAGAGAAGGCTGAGAGGGGATCTGGTGGCTGTCTATAAACTCACCAAGGGGGACCAGCAGGCAATGGGGGAGTCCCTGTTCCTGTGACCACTTTTGGGAGTAACAAGGAATAACGGCCATAAGTTGACTGAGAGTAGATTCAAACTAGACATCAGGAGGCACTACTTCACAGTAAGGGCGGCTAGGATCTGGAACCAACTTCCAAGGGAAGTGATGCTCGCTCCTACCCTGGGGGTCTTCAAAAAGAGGCTAGACAATCACCTAGCTGGGGTCATTTGACCCCAGCATTCTTTTCTGCCCATAGCAGGGGGTCAGACTTGATGATCTGCTCAGGTCCCTTCCGACCCTACCTACTATGAAACTATGAAGTACTTCCGGTCCACTTCCGGGTCCAATGGCAAATATGCATGGGGGCCCCTGTGCTCCTGTGGGACACTCCATCTGCCCCACCATCTCAGCGTTCATGAGCCATGCCTGGTACTGTGAGGTATGTAGAAAAAACATATAAAGCTGTGTGTATGGCCAAATCGCTGATTCTCTGAATCAGAATCGAATCTTCAGGTTCGGATTCAGCTTAAATGAATCGGGACAGCGATCCAAATCAGTGAATCGAATCACTGTCCTCCAAATCGGGCCAAATATGAATCTGAATCGAATATGGCCCACTTGGCAAACCCCTATTATTCAAGCTACCAAGACAAAGCAGTTGCCCATGACTGCATTGTGCAGACAAAGCAAGCTGCTAAATCAGTTCTAGAATTAAGGAAACATCAAGCCAAAGTGCTGAAACTAAAACTTCCTACTAGCCATATTCTAGCTGTAGAGAACGCTCTCATTTAAATCCTACTCCACGGGATTCCCACAACCCAGCACAATACTGGAGAGTTGCTGAGAGCAATGTAACATCATTGCTCATCTGTTTGTGGTGGTAGGAATCACTTGCAATGCTTACCCTATACAATCTTGCCGCAGGCAAACTGCCATATGTACAAGTGGACCAGAGGGGAATCTGTTTTATGCACCGTCTTCTACACAGGGATTTGGGCTTCATGTAGGTCTCCATGAATAGCACGCTGAAAGACCTGGCACAGAATTTGGCTTCCACACCAGGAACAGCCTGGTGGACCCAAACTCAGTGCAGTATACAACCAATCACAAATGGTCACAACAGCCTTGTCTTCTATCATCTGGGCAAAAAGTAATACTTTGTGTGTGTGTGTTCACCCATTTATGTAAATCCCAACATTTCTCTAGAGGAAAAATCACTGAGCCAAAATACACTTTCTAAAAAAAGGTGTTTAATTAAATTTCTAAACAAAAGAAATGGTAGAAAATAATATAGCATGAACGTCTTAAATCCAATGTAGCAATACAGAAGAAAATCCTTTTACCTACAAATTATGTTTTATCTTATTCATATCAATGGAACATTTTTTTTTAATGGAAAACTAATAAAAACTTTTGTAATATTTCATCATTATCTTCTAGTTGGAACTTGACAGGTTTAGGATGCAATGAAGGTTAAGTAATGCTAGTAACAAATGTTCTTTTTGGACCAATGTTAAATTTAAAACTTTCTAGAATGAATGGAATTCTTCTATCAAGAGAATATAAAAGTATAAAGGTTTAGAAATGCCTGCACCTTTAAAAGTAACTACATTAGTCTGTGTTATCACGTGCAATTTTTGCTTTCAAAACTTATATTGAAATATTTGTCACTTTAAAACATTGTAGGGCATTACAATCTCCTTCATCAAAGGTTGATATCAATGTCACCAACATACATGCTAATGTCACTGATTCCCTAACATTCAGTGGCATGTCGAGGGCAGAATGTATTTATGCAGTAATATTAAAAGTGCAAAGTTGACAAGAGGAGAAGGACAAAACATTAAAGGAAAACACATTGTATTAATATGTTTTTTAAACGTTCACTTTCATGCTAGTGTTTAAACTTCAAGGATCTTTTGGTAAGTGACAGTAAAAAAGACTAACTATCAGAGCAAATAATAAAAACGTAAATTAAACTCCCTCTAATTAAAATGACTTAGGAACAGTGAAAAACAGTTTTTCAAGCTCAGGTGCAGTAAAACAAGTTAAGATTTGGTCAATACCTTCTGTTTTAATGTGTAAATCGTTAATATGCAATTGTGATCCTTATCGACTTAAAGCTGAGCTTTATAAACTCTGCTAACGTTTGTCAATTCAACGTCATTTTGTTTAAAAATAAATGTATCCACTTGAAGGACACTGCTGAACATCATAACTAAGATTAACTACTGAAATAATAAGTCAATTTTCCAGCACAATTTACAGAACAAAAATGTTGTTTACAAGAATAAATTATGATGGCCCAAGTGTTCAAAGGTAATCTCAATTTTTATACATACAACACTGCATCTACAAATAATTCTGCTTACCTTTTGCCCACATTAAATTGGGGTTATATACCTGTTTCATATACAAATTTTGCCTCTAAATACTCTTATTTTCATACAAAATAAATTCAATACCAACATTAAATTGGTATTATATACCTGTTTCACATACAAATTTATCCTCTTAATACTCTTTCCATACATAATAAATTCAATACCAAATTATCTTGGTGCAAAATTATACCTATAAAAACACAGGCTAGACCTGAAAGTTTGGCCCTAAATGTCTTTAAAAAACTTCCTGCTGCCTATGAATGATTACTGGAAAGGGGGTTTAGAAGGGACAAAGAGAGTAAAGAAAATATAATATAAGGAAATATTATGAATAATTTACAAGAAAGGACTGAAGTAACTGAACTGAACTTTAACACACAGGATAAAGTTCAATTCACTTCAGTCCCTTTAAGTGTTAGAGGTCTTTCAAAATAAAAATAGTAAAAAAAAATACCTGATCATTTAAGATCTAACTTCATGTATTAACTCTACTGCAACTAAATACCTGCCCTAGATAACACATTTAACATTATAGCTAAATTGGAAATTACAAAAATCCTCAAAGAAAGTACAAAATATTAAGATGCTCCTACAAAAAACTAGAACTCTTGGTTCCAAAAGTACTATCCATATTAAGATGGTAATGTTTGAAGTGGAACACACCTCATATTTTTTTATTTCTTAACTAACTGTTGCATAGTGGTCATATAGTACTTACTGTACATAGAGAATGAATTAACAGAATTAATAGAGATAAGTGTGTTCAACAGTAAGACCTAATCCTACAAACCTTACTTACTTGGGTAATGCCCCCAGAAGTAGCCTCAAGTCAATGAAGCTATTCACGCTTAAGAAGTAGGGGCTTTGACCCTTGCAGAATAGCAAGAAAACCTTCAGTCCAGAAGCTGCACACTGAGAAGTATCTAGCGTGGCATTATAACTCAATTTAGCAGATTATTTATTTGATGTATTAATTCAAAGTCATTTTTAGTTGTTTGCAAGTTTCAGCTACTGATACAACATTTCCTCTGTTCTCCAGAATTTGAACCCCTAGTTTATAAAAAAAGAATTTAGTCCTTCTGATATGGAAGCTAACCTTCATATTGGGGGCTGGGGATGTACTGCTACCCTTGTCAAGTCTCAAAATATGCAGAATGAAAGAACAGTAGCAAAATAACAGTGAGCGTCCTCCATTTACATCAATGCTACAAACCCTAGTTGCTACTACTGAATTAGTACTTTCCTGATTCACTGAAAAATACATCTATATAAAAATATTTATATTAGATATTTTTGCTGTAAAATTCCTCGCTGCTAATACAGAAATACTGTATTGATGCAAATATTAGATTTAGATGACTTGTATCAGCCAGGGTTGACAACAACCAGCTAACCTATACCTAGATTAAGAAAAAGTCCAGGCTAGGTGGGGGCTAGCCAAATCAAGTTAGATAAAACCTGGTCTAAAATTTGACCTCCCACAGGTATTTGAATGCTGGTGACCATGTAGAGTCTTGTCTACAATGACAATTTCTGCAATCTCTCTTTCTTGATAGCATGAGCCATAAATTACGAGTTGACAAAGCCCAAGAATAACAGCTGAAGTATCAGAGAACACATATACATCAGCCACTTTTATCACTGTTTCCTGAGGAATTTGACCCAATTTTTCATAGCTGTCTGGCAAAAACAGAGACTTAATTTCAGTAGCTTTTAATCAAGTTACAAAAAGCTGTTTCACAACAAAGATAGCTGACCTTTGTCCTGTTAGCACGTCTTCTGTTGGAAGAACAGTGTGGTAATACTAGTTCTGCTTTTCCAAAAATGATTTCACTAGTGTGGATAAGTGTATTTACATAGCGTAGCTATAAATACCCAACATTTAGTGTCCCCTAGCTCAGACTCAAAATTCAACAGGAATACATGCAAGTTCCACTACCAAAGGAGTAAACAAGAGGAGTTAGAGTATATGTGCTCACTGAGTCAGAATGGGTTGACGAGTCTTGCCCAAGCGTTGGAGAGCAGAACCTGGTCTACAAGTCATGTGAACACATCTCTTTCAACATTCTCTTTATTATCAAAAAATCTTAACACGCACACACTAACTCAACTTAATCAAAACTACTGAATAAAGCAGACAGACTCAAACTAGGCTTACTACATGATCATATACATCATTTTAAACAAGGTACCAGTCTAATAAAATAAGAAAAAGAACCCTTAAAAATTAAAACAAAAATATTCAAGTCACAGTGCCTTATGCTGAAATTAACCATAAGACAGCATTTGCTGTTTTGGACTACTGTAATTATTAAAATTAAAATACCCTTAAGCAATTCAATATTTCTTTGAAAAACAGTCCTTGCCTGTGCCATTATCTCTTCAATACTGACATAAGCTTCTACAAATTAAATCTATCCAATCATACTGGGGATCATATTCTTACTCTAGAAATAACACGACTACATTTTTCTCTGCATTCTTCCTCCCCTCTACAGGGGGGTTATCAATTGAGCAGAACACATAGACTTTTATGAGATTAAATGTGCTACCTTTTACTATAGCTGGCAATGTTGGTAAACAGCCTCCTGAATACAAAGGGTCTAGGAGGTAGTCTGTTACCAGACTGATGGCTGTTTGTACCAAATATGTATCAAACTGTGTGCATTAGCTACAAAATAATATTTCATATACAGCCTTTCTAGATTTTAACATTATTCACCAAGAGTTCCATTCTTCTGAGTTTGCGTTTATTCTTTGGCATGGGCTTGTCATATAAACCATTTTTAAGAAGATGTTCTTTGCTGTGATGGATCTGAGCACCATGCTGAAGCTGGAAAGAACACAAAGCTTGTAGAGGACGAAGTATAGTCTGCAAAAAAACAGGAGGAAATTTGTTTTAAAATTTATTCTTTGAGATACCTTGTTATCCAGATTTTATGTACAGAGACTACCATTAAAATACAAAATTATCTCACATTCCACTTTGCAATAACAAAGGGCCCAAAATATGCCCATGATTTACCTACAGAAAATGCCCATCATCCATGGATCTTCTTACATGCACAAGCAGGAAAACGTGAGATGTCACCACACACTGTAAAACATTATTTCTTGAGCCCCGTGACATACTTGGGATGAAAGGACAGGCCAAGGAAGGCTAGCTAGGATCACAAAGGACCCAATATATCCCCCTAATAACCCTGTGCAGATTCTTTTGGATACGCAACTGAGGTTCATCTGACCCATGTCCCTAAATCCACATTTTCATATCCTTGCTCAGCAGGCTCCTAGTCCCACCCCTCTGGACTCCCAGTGTGCTTAGCATACATTCCCAACTATTTGCAGTTCACTCTCCACAACTGTGGTTATTTGCGCCAATCTCTTTGTCTAACCAGTCTCATTTTTTCTTAATCTGATTCCTTAGTCAATCTCACTATCCACTACTCACTCCACCGTTTGCTATCCCAGGTACTATACTTCAGTGTTAGGATATGAAATTTGATGGATGCTGGCTTCTGTGCAAGGGACATGCATTTTGCCACTTCTGTGAAAATCTGCTCAAATGTGGCAAAACTAAACCTTGCAAACCAAACTGAAATTGTTCAAATGCTCAGCAAGACATGCTGAAGCTGCTCAGCTAACTTTTCTAGGGATTCTGCATGTGCTGAACATGCTCCAGTCTGCAACTAGAGCTTGGTGCTAGGTGGACCATGAAGCAACTGGGCAGGCGCTGTCTCTTTCCTGTGCTTTCAATGACATTTCTGTGCAGCCTAGTAAGTATGAAAGAGAAAGTTGCCTGATCTGAATGTGAAAGAGCAAAGGCTTTGAAAAGGAGTCAAGTGTGACAACACTCCTTGCCTGTTAAATACCTGTCTCTGGGAATAGAATTCACAAATTAAGTTTCTTATCTAGTGCGTGGGGAGCTAGACACCTAATAATTGAATTTATAACACTGAGTACAGGGATGACAAAGGTAGTCAAGAAACAGGAGGGGTTTGTTTGAAATTCTGCCCATTTCCTGGACTACCTGCAACCCTAAATAAGGTGCCTAGGTGAGAATTTAATTCACACCTTGAAACAACTTCATGGACTTATGCACCCAACTACTTGTGTGTTCAGTGCTAGGTACAAGGATCTCAGGGCTGGTTTACAGTCAAGAGTCT
>NW_005842682.1:635041-640656 GCF_000455745.1 Alligator sinensis | reverse complement strand
ATTCCTGACTACTCCTTTGAGGACTACTGCTACTGCTGCCATCTCCTGCCCTCCAGCATCTCTGTGCTGTCCGACTGCACTGAGCAGTGCACTCTGCTGTGGGCAGGCAGGCAGATGTGTGGACAGAGGCATGTTTTTCATCTCAGCTCTCACCCTGTAGCATTTCCCATGTTCCCCAGGCCAGCAAGAGGGGCCACAAGGGCAGATGGCTTTGCTAACTGTTATGCACAACTCCAGGGGAAGTAACCTTGGCCACAGGGACCACCCTTGCCCTCTCACTTATGGACTGGAGGTGGGGAAGAAGGGCAAGTGGTAGAGAGGGCCCCCACTGCCCTCCCCTGGCACTAGCTGGATCAGTGTTTCTCAATCTTTTTAGCCTCAAGGCAGCTCTACATTACTTTTACTGATCTAGAATATAAATTCAGAAATATCAACAAGCACCCCAGGCTACTGCTAAGTTGAGAAAAGTTATGAAGGCCTGCCTTGAGACTAAAAGGGTTAAGAACCACTGGTCTGAGACATATTAACCCCCCCGCCCCCCCACATACACACACTCCCCCCAAAACTAATGTTCAAGCTCTTCTTTCAGAATGCTGATTTCCAGTAGTAAATCTTCCCTTATTCTAAAATGCAGCAGGAAGCTAATGAACCTGTGAACGTTAATTCTGCATTAAGGCCTGGCTCCCAACTAATTTGTAAAAGACCACAACTTACTGCCACCACCACTTCCAAGGTTGCCTAGGACTTGTGGAGCAGAAAGACAGATGTGGATCAAAAGTGTGAGGACTATAAATGGAGACTGACTAGGTAAGGTCTGGGACAAAGTTCTAGAGGTGAAAAAGACTTGGGATTGGGATACGGATGTCATGACTCTCATGTTTATCAACAAATGTAGTAGGAAATCTATTGGACTTCAGACTAACACAGCCAACTACCTCTCTTTGATAGTATTAGGGTAACTCTCAAACCCAGAAAGTTTATTGGCAAAAACACAAGTCACTTTCAAATAGATTTTAAAGATTATGAGCTAATTCTTTGGTGTGGTGCAGCCATTTTTTGTCACCCCACACCACCATGTACTGTTCCATATGCCACTTAATTTAGTGCTAGAGTGAAATTCTGCTGGCAAAGAACTGCAGGAGCTGCACTTCAGCTGCACCCCGTTGTTAGAAGAGCAGAGTATATAGCTGGGGAACAAGAAACTAGGGCTGCTCTTCTCCAACATTACTATCAATCTTTTCTTCTGTCCCAAAGAAGCATCTGCAGCTGAAATTAGAGTCCCAGCATGTCTGGAAGGGTATGAATAGACAGAGTGGACAACAGGATCTGATAAATGTTAAAGGTGAGCTCCAAAGCTGCCTATACAGAGAATTTCACTGAGCTTTACACAGTGTAGTTCAGAGATGATAGGATCTGGCCCTATGTTACTAGCCTCTTCTTAGATTTTTTTTCTGAAAAGCTAATTACCATAAATATTTATAGCATCAGCAAGAAAACACTGAGAACACTGAGGACATTTTAGTGTCTTGACAGAGTCTTCCATCACAGATCAGCAGGATCACAACTTGCAATACAAAGGCTAATGTCTGATTAGTATTCTTTGACCTAGGAGGTCAAACAAACTCAAGAACTGTCACATCCCAAATTCCTCCAATGATACTTGACAGTTTTAAGCTGATTAGTAGAAAGAAGTAAGCCAGTGGGTCACACCGTGTGGCTAAAGGACTACTCCAAGTCAATGGAGCAAACTTACAAAAGCATTTTATCTTCAAGCTAGCTGAGAGGGTTGGTCAGGTCATCTCTGCAGTGTAGCTTTTGGTAGAAATTATTTCCATATAGAACTATTAATTGCCTGCCTGGAATTTGATTAGACTGGTCTTCTAAAAGTTGCAGTGCACTTGTGCAGTGCTCTGACTGTACAAAAACATTTTAACCTATTTAAATATTTAAAATGACCAACAAAAAATTTCCAGTAACCTCTCTGTAGTGACTAAGTGTGACTACATATAAAAGAAAATGTATCACATCTGACCAGCTACTAAAACTTTCTAGTGTCATACTGGACAATCCAACTGTTGGTAAGTTGATAGCTTTTAACTCCATCTCCATGCCAGTCACATACTGCAGTATGTGTCCCATATACTTAATGCCAGGCAAACACAGTTACTTAGCTAGATCAGGGCCTCAACTGGAGATGCTCTATCCAACCTTTCCTTCGACCTTGAAACACATATTGAAAATGCTATCTTTTTCTCCTTGTTGATTAATTTTAACTAAAGCTATTTATACATACCTATACACATATACATATACATATATATATACACACACACACACACACACACACACACACACACACACACACATATATTAGTTTACTAACTATACTACATTAGTCTTCCATGAGTTAGTAGCTTCAAAAGGCTAGAAGCAGACCTGATTCAGTCCTGATCTCAGGCCTTATATGAGATTGTTTGAGTATTCTGTTTTTGATGGGCTTCATATCATGTAACACAATTTGTTACATTTGCAAACATTGAAAATTGTTCCAAAACTTGATGTAACAATGCAAGCTGTGGGGCCAAACCCCAAAACATCCACAATGAGCAAACCAAAGTGATGGGTCTCCTTATTGCTAGGCTAATTCTTCAGTGTGTACACAAGACAATTCAGAGAAAGAAGGGAATTGACATGTTCCTATGACAGTTCTATTCTCAGATGAGAACATCTTTATTCTCTAAAATATAATTAAAGTGTAAGGTTTAGAAGTTATAAAGAGCCCATCAATTTGGTTTCAATTACCATTAAGAAAGGGAACAACAAGGTAGAAAGCATGTTTTGAAGATTTGGCAAAAAAATCTGGATTTTAAATACTGATTGCCACGATATTCACTGCTGATTAGACAACAATAATCTAAGGAGTAATCAAACTTTTGGATCCATGAAAATCAGATAAAAGAATGATTATAGGCTGAAATATCTGCAAGTTTTATAAATATTTTCTTCTGCTACAAAAATATCAAGCTTACACTTACAAGCTACTTGGATGATAAAGCAAATGTGGTAGTGTAAAAGTGAGGTAGCTGTGATGGTCCAGAAATTATGCAAGAGGCAAACAGTTCTTAGGGTGATATCTTTAATTGGACGAGCTGCATAGCTAGGATAAAGTTAAGACAAGCTTTCAAATGCAAAACATTTTTCATCTGGTCTGATCAGTGCAAGCCAAGCACAACATAGTAAAAAACAGCTGTAGGAGGGGGAGAGGGAATTTGCCTAGAGTAGCAAGCAAAACTAGTAGAACAAAGAAGCTCATTACCGGGAGATCAAAATCTATGATAAGGGAGGATGGTCATTCCCACTTTTATGTATGGAAAGAATTCAGGAGTAAGATAGCTTATAGTGCTTATAATTATTTTGGGTTGAGGGCCACTTACCAAGTTTGGCAAGCTGTTGAGGGCCGCATGGGTAGCCCCACCCCTTGATAACTGCTCCTGATCACTATCTAGGGACCGGAAGTTTTCTCCCTAACCCCTGACCTTTGCCACCAGAAATCCCTCCCCTTGCCCCCAGAAGTACTCCATTCAGCAAGGGATTTTGCCATCTTGAAACCAGAAAAATACCAAATTATATTCTAAAAATTGAACATTCACTGATTTGATTTCAGAAAATATTTTTGTCCTGATTTACATGTCTTTGTGTAGTTTACATAGACATGATTGCACAATAGCTTTAAATTAAGTCTTACTCTTGTATAGTGTGGTGGGCTGGGTATAGATTTCTGGGGGGCTGTGGGTATGTGAGGGAGGGTGGATAAGTGTGGGATGAGGGAGCATGTGGGCATGGGTATGTGGATGGGTATGGGGACACTTTGTCCCTCCCTCCCTCATTGCATGCACACACATACTTTAACTCTCTCTTCCTCATTGCTCTCTCTGTGTCTGTCTCCACCTGTCCCTCCCTCCCTCATTGTATGGATGCGTGCCCACATGCACCCCCTCCCCCCATGGCTCCTAGCCCCAGGTTACTGGCATGGGCCTGTGCTCCCATGGTCCAGTGATGCATCCAGGAGCCACATGATGCAGGAGTGGTGGGCAGCAAATTGGTGAAAGCAGGGGCAGGCAGGGGGTGAATGGCAGTGAGCAGATATGGGAGTACAATGACAGCTGGGTGGGAGCGCAGGGTCCATGTCGGTGTCCCGGGGCCAGCATCGTTGGGGTCCAGGGTGAGGCTGCAGGAGCACAGGGCTGGGTTGGTAGGGGCTCTATGGAGCTGGGCTGGCTCTCCCTTCTCCCTGCTGGCGTAGCCCAGTCTAGCCCCGCACTCCTGCCTCCCTGCTGTGGGTCCTGCCAGTGCTGGCTCCAGGACACCAGTGTGGGCCCTGCGCTCCTGCCCAGCTGTTGCTGCACTCCACACACCTGCTCGCTGCCACTCCCCCTCACCTGCTGCAGCCATTTCCCCTCTTTCCTACATGCTGCCACTACTGCTCCAGCACCACGTGGTTCCTGGATGCATGGCCATGACCACAGGACTCAGCAGGAGCCAGCCCAGCCTCAAGGCCTGGGGTGATTATCCGCAGTCCTCCCCTGCCCCCTCCCCCCGCCTTTCTGTTTCCCTCTCCAGCACAGGGAGGCAGGAACAGCCCCAGAGTCCCAGGCCAGAAGCCTCTAGTAGGCAGAGGCTTCTGCCTGGGGGGGTGGGGGGTGGGGAGGGGGTTGGGTTGGAGCTGGAGCGGGGCTGCGCGGGCATTGCTGCTGGACTCCTAGTTCGTGCCACTGGTTTCCCCTGGGTCCTACTGCCCCTGGCTCCTGTCATCTTTGACAGGCAGCCAGGGGCAGATAAATATAACATTTTCTAAATTTTTTAGGGACCCCACAGGCCAGATAGAATGGCATGGAAGGCTGAATCCTTTTGAAGGTGTTAGGTAGATTTCTCTTGAGTATGAGGATGGTGAGGTCAAAGAGAGTAGTTGTTCTGTGAGATATGCTTCTAAGGGTGTATTCTGCCCTTATTTTTTCTGTGCGAGTTTGTTCTGGTGCATAGTTACTCTTTAGTTTCACTCATGTAGTAGCCATGAGGGCATTTGGTAGATTGGATCGTGTACATCCCATTTTGAAAAGGCATGTATAGGAACCCTGGATTCTACCGATTTTGCTATGTTGGGTATTGACTGTAGTAGCAGCAGATATATGATGACAGGTTAAGCATTTCTTGTTAAGGTAAGGCTGTATCGCACTTGATGCCTGTTGGGCAGTTAGGAGTATGCTTCTCATGATGAGCTGGGCAAGGTCAGGCAGTTGTTTGAAGCCAGGAGTAAAAGGGCTAGGAATATTTTTCTTAGGAGAGTATAGGTATTCCAGAATGAGATAGTGAGTGTTGTGATAAGTTGATGATGCTGGTATTCTGAGTCCTAAGAAATCCTTGCCTCTCACAAAGTAAAGAGGGGTATTCTCCATGTAAATGCATCATACCAATGAACTGTGCCTTTATTGCAGGTTGTTGTTCCAGTAGTTAGACCTTGTTCAGGTTTGATAAATTAGAGATAAAAAGTAGCTGAAGAAACATGTTTATACGCATCCATTATAACATTCTATATTGTACATATTATTTGTATGGCT
>NW_005842682.1:617384-635010 GCF_000455745.1 Alligator sinensis | reverse complement strand
AGGAATGCCAAGTGAACTCAGAAAAACATCAGATATGGTTGTAAAAGTGCATACATTTCCAGCATATACACATATTCTATTTGCTACAGCATATTTACAAAACAATGTATTTTCTACTAATTTCATAGCTTGAATTCCATTACTGACTCAGAAATACTCACCACAGAGGTATATGAAACCATTACAAATGGAAATAAATCCAAGTGAGGGTTAGTGGATGGACGGACAAACAGTTACATTTAGATTTACTCTTATCATCTCATTTAGAAGGAAAAACAGAAGGACTGTATGACAGACAGGGATGGTATGAGTGCCAACAAAGGGGAATTTTGAAAAGAGGTAGGAACTGGAGCGTGACATAATAAAGACACTGTGAGTGAGGAGAGCAAGAATTGCTAGAAACAAGTGAAACTGATTGAGGAGGGAGAGAGTGGTTTGCAATTCAGGAAGAGGGAACTCAAATAACATGATATGACAGGAATCTGAAGGTTGCAGACCTTGGCCATGGACTCATTTCTACCACTAAGAATGTATTGTACAGCTATTCAAGATAATGTGGGAGGGGAGAGATGTACCTGGTTTGAAGAGGTAGAACTTCCTTGCAGAAAATACCCTTTTTCTTCTGCAAGAAACACCTTGAACAGCTGTATACTCTGTCTGTGTGCTGGAAAACAGGCTTTTCTCAAAGCACAAATGTAATGCCTGTATGTGGCCCATGGCAGAACAGAAGTGGGAGTGAATAGGGAAGTGGGAGATAGTGACTGAGAAGGATGCTAAAGGAATGAGCATGTAAAGAGAAGAGGCTGGGATATAGCTGTTCTGATAATTAAGCATGTATTCCATCAGTCTGGTACTCTACATATACAAGAAAAGTTAGAAGAAACATTCAGAAAGACATTCTGATTTCATTCAACTTTGATGATGCTAGGGCAGACACCCTGTACTGAGGGAAATGTTATGACACTAATATTTTGGATTGCGTCCCTTCTCCTTGTTGCTACCATCCAAAATCACGTCCAAATTTATCTTAGCCAACTTCTTATCATGAAAGAGCTAATCTAATTCAACTATTGACATGACTAGAAAATAATGTAATGCCACGGGCAAACTGCTAGCACTTAAAACTGTGGTGTCTTATAAGCTCCCTCAGCAGTTTGACAAAGATATTGAATATTATGAAGGAGAGAATGGAGAGAATGGAGCCTTTGGGAATTCTGTAAGTGATCCCTATAATGGATTTTGATAAAATTAGAGAGTTAACAAGTGCCTGAAAAAAAAGTTTTCTGTTAGTAGGCTCTAGGTACAGTCTGTAAAGAAGGAACAGAACATTATTTCAGTACACAGCTGTTTACTGCCTTCAAGTCCCTGAGGTGAAATAGCAGGATCTCATGATCTTATTCAGGTATATGTGAAAGAACTGAGCTAAGTCCCTAGGTTCTGGATCTCAGTCAATAAATATGGTACTATTATCTAACATACTTAACCTTCCCCCTATTGTTCCGCTTAATAGCTGGTTTTGTTAAAATTAATTACCTACATACCTCCTGAATAGCATCATTTTTTTCCATGATGGCAAGGGCAGTAGCTGCACATTCAAGTGTAGAAAGACATCTGTTTGTCGGCTGGGTACGAATTACATATTGACTTGAAATGTTTGTTTCCAATTGAACCTGAAAAAAAAAATATCCAACATGGGGAAACCAGTTATTACAATGCAGCAGTCCCCTCCCCTATCCAGCCCCTGGATAATCGTTCGCTTTACCTTTCTACTATCCCATACCTAAGAAACCATTTGTTCTGTACTATTCCTTTTGCCCTACTCAGACATCTACAAGTCACAGCCATAAACAAGTAACCCAATGTGTTTGGCGTTGTAAAGAGAACAAGATATCACTCCCCTCCCCAAAGAACATACAATCTAAGTAACACACAAAAGACCAGTGGGAGATATGAAAAGACAGGGTGGACAAAGTAACAATGAGACAAAACTGGAATCTGCACATGAATCAGCTAGAAAAGGAACTGGCTCTTACACAAGTGACTTAGTTAATTCACCAAGTTAGTAAAGAACTGAGTAGGATTTGAACTGAACCTGAAAACCTGAGTTCTGGTAGAACAGCTTGGGGCAAATGTTCCAAAACTCTAGACCTTTCGATGAAAATGTTCTGCTGTCTTGCTCAAGGGACGTCAGCTTGAATACCTCTGCTAAGCCTGACTGAGGTAGAAGACACCATCGTGATTTGGCAAAAAAAATGTTGTACACTGGCCTACTGAAGGTTTTGTGATAGGCGCACCTCTTTGATTCTCTCTGCATTTTGTTCATACTTGAAGGAGCCAGGTCCTCTGACTAGATATGCATGGGCAGACCCTGGCACTCTTGATTTTTGGGATTTAACTATCTGGAGTCAAAGTCAGACCCAAGCCCTTTTGGTTACCTATATGGCTGAACTCTTCTTTTAGCTACTGCAAATCTTCAGCAGCATAATACCTACTGTTAAAACTCAAAATGAGTATTTTGGATGGGACATTCAGTCAGAAGACGGCACCTACACAGCCACACAGATTCATGGCATACATTCATGTAAAGATATTTTAAAAGCTTTTTAAAATAAAAAATTAAAAAACAAACAAATCACCACCACCATTAACAGGTTTTATAAAAAGGATCCCACCACAGCAAATTGCTTATGTTAGTATCTTGTACGTGCATTGTCAAGAACATGGCTGGAACTTTATGGGCAGGCATGAAAGCAGAGATCTTGCCTTGAAGAACTAAAAATCTAGGGACAGACTGCAAACCTTGGAAAGGGAATAGCATGCAAAGAAAAGCACTGCAAATGAGCAACAATTCTGGATACAGGTCATTTAAATCAGATGTTTTAATGCATTCAAACCTGATTTTCAATATGCTACTTTAATCTAGCTGAAATTTTTCAAAAAGTGTTCAGGTAAGCAAAAATCAATAATTATTTTTGAAAATTAAGACATTCGGATGTTTTCTATTATTGTTGTTTTTTTCTAATATAAAAATAAACATTATCCTCATCAACATCATGGTTTATCTTGCATAAATATTTAAGTTCTTTCAGGTCCTCATTCCAAGTAAATTTATACACTTTAGAATATAGGGACCTGACCCCAAGAGAAGCTGAATAAAAGTAACTGGCTTTACAACAGCCAGAAAGGCTTAATGCAACTGATTATCTGGGAATATGTTTGAAATATGATTTTAAATTACAGTACTTGTTCTTTTTCTTTTGTAGAAAAAAAGAAATGTGCAAATATGCAAGTCAATTGCACAAATTTTCTTCTAAAATAATAAAATGAATATACTATTGGAAAAGTCCAAATCCTAGTTTACATTCCATACAAAATTACACATGCTTTTTCATTATATTACACAAATGCATAAAAGTATGATTCCATTTGGAAGTACATTGAAGCCAGCCACTAAAACTAAATTTATGTTGTTGAAGTATTATTTGTGATGTTTTAGAGGAAAAATATTAAACTAAATTAATGTATATAATTTATTAGGCCACTTTTGTTGGAAACTGATTTACTAACTTAAAGCATGTTTGAAACTGATTTATTGACTGCCTAAAGAGATAACCACTTTATGTTATCTCTCAAATTAAACATTTTCTAAGAAAGATAAATGTCATTCAACCATTAGACTGTCTGCTTTATCAGCTCCAAAAGCTTTTATTACTTTTATAAACAGCTGTTGAAGAATGATAGGTATCATAGTATTCGTTTCTGTGTGAGGAATCAGGTATTACCCATTTATTCTTATAATTTCCATTATCTCCATATGCTTTAAAATACCTATTTTTTTTATTATGAGTTATTGTGTATTGTAGTCTCAGTTCCATTGTTTAACATAAATCTGTTAAATTTCCCAATCCTTTGCAAAACAGAGCACTCATTTCCTTTGTAGAATAAAACCTAATACATTATTAGGAATGGGCAAGCCAGTTTCTATGTGTTTGGATCTTACCTCCAAAGGTCCGTTTAAAGAAACCACTTCTCTGTCACCTTTATCTAATCTGACAGATTCAAATCTCTCTTCAAGAAAACCTAGCCCCACTCATATACCTGTATACCCTTCCAGTTTTAACTTCTTTATCCTTCACCTTCTTTTTACCTCTTTCTCATTCTCCCCATTCCCTTCTCTTACCCTCCCAGTTTTGGTATACCATCCATCACCATACCCTGTCACTCTTTACCAAAATACTCCCAGGTCCTCACTTATCAAGGTTTTGGAAAAATGTAAAACACCAGGGTGTTCATGGCCTCAATGCTCTCATTAGTGCTATGGCTTTCAGGAGCAAGAAGAACGCAAGATTATCCATGCAAGAGCAAACAAAAAGATGTGCAACATATTTTGAGCTACCACTAAATACTAAGTTGTGGGAAGGAAGGGAAGAAATAAAGCAGGACTTTAGCAGTACCCTCATCTCCCCTGCTCTTACCAGCGGCAGGTTTTATGGTGTTACAGTGTATGTATTGTGCCTTAAATTGTCTGGGAGGGTTTGAAGTGGCAATTATGAGGATTCATTTGGTTTAAAACTGTTTATGAATGCACGGGACTGAACTCGACAAACCAGGAGACCCCTACCAGTCCGATGTTTCTCAAGCTTTTGAAGAAGAATCAAGTTGGTTTCCCCCAGGAATATTTCTTCAAGTACATGCATTTTGGTGTAAGCGGAAACATTTCAGAGGTTGGACCATGAGCTCTTCTAAAGTGTCATTAAGCCTCTAGCAATGAGGGCTTAGCAGTACCAAGAGGAGAAACACATGGTCATGAATCCTTTTAAGTTTTGGAGGGTTGCAGCATGTCACAAATGTTTTCTGGTATTTTGCTCTGCTGATATTGCATGTGTGGTCTTGTTGGAAAGCCAATGTTGTAACATTTTATGTTACTGTTATCCCTGTACAGATTCTGTTATGCTGTTTATGTATGTCTTTATAATTTTGGATATGGTTCAGCCAGGGGACTCATGCATGCATACTTAAAGACAATTTCCCCTCCCAGACACAACGCAGAAGGAGAAATTATTTGGGTTCAGAATCCCAAGACATTGTCTACCTGTAATGGGGAAATCTGCTACTCTATAGCAAAGGCATGAGAGGAATGGCCCATCAGGCCAAAGGAACATTAGAGAAGGAATCCTGGCTAGAGAAGCCAGAAACCGTTCTCTATAATAAATCCTTTGGCTGCTTGTTTTCTTACTGATTGCCTTTGGACAGAATGATTTCTGGGCAAGAGATACTCTGGACAAGCTCTCTACCAACCTTAAAATTTCTTCCTAATCCCCCCCAAGCGTGTGTTGGGAGAAGCGGGGGGGATCTACCTACAAGGTCCAGGGGACCCAAGGCTTGCCGGGGCACAGAGCTATCTCAGGACAACCTCAGTCTGTTCCCTGGGGTAAGTGGCAACACAGTGGGGAAAACCATGGGGCTCTGGAGGTCAGCTGCTGACAGGTCTGTGACATTTGTGTTATTCCTGTGGTTGACTACTGTACCATTTTTGTATATTTAAAACAAGTTATAATTAAAACATATTAATGGAACATTAGACAATGAAGTAATAGACATCTAGAGAGAGACAGAAATGTAGCCCTCAAATATTTCCTTCATATCCTTATGCATCCACACTGAGAGAAATAGGCAGAGGGGAATGCTTAAAATTACTTTCTGCAAACTCAGTATTATCTTTACTTAAAGCTCATCTTTTTCTGCTGCTATTCAGCACATTTCTGCAAATGTACTACATAACATATGACTGATCCTTTAATTAATACATGCACATTACAATGTTGCAGTTATTCTAAAAGTTATATTTTATGTTTAGTTACTGATTATCCAAAAAAGCTGATTTCATGTCTGCAAAATCAGATTCTGCAAGTCAGACTCTCTTTTGGTACTTCATCTGTCTTCACAAAGTGTTCCTGCCTAATGGCTCATTAACAGATTATGCTTGCTATTACACTATACCAGTAGCTCATTATCATATACTAAATAAGAATGCTATACTATGACAGCTAGATTTAGACTGAAGCAAAGGCTGACATTAAAATTAACTGCATATTCTAGGGAGAATCCAGTCCCATTGTCTGCAGCAGCAAATCCAGTGTTTCAAAGGTCAACTAAAACGGGCATGTACTAGAGATGGTTGAACAACAGACTTAGTGTTTAAAAAAAGCTTCTCCTCTACTTGGACCAAAACCTGAATTTGCAAGTTTTTCAGTGAATTGGAAAAGCCAAAAAGGTTACTCTGAATGATCAAAATATTTCAGCACTACTAGTGATGTTTTTTAAACCCCTTTCTAACTTAGGAGAGAAAGTTAAAGGGAGGCCATTTTTACTACCACGTTTTTTCCTGTCACTGAAGGCAAGGGAGAGTAGAGGGAGTTTGTGCCTGAGAGACAGTATTCTCTCTTCCATAAACACAGACAATTAAGTACTTTCCCCCTGAGAATGAAAAAAACCCAAAAAAGTAGAAATAAGTTAAGGCAGAGAAGGATTTGGGAAAGGTGCTGATTCTGGTGCTAGTAGAGGTGGAGGAGGAAAGACAAATCTCTCAGTTTCAGGCACCGCTCCACATTTTAGATCATTTCACAATGACAGCAGAGCAGCTAATGTCCCTACCTGCCAGCCCCTCTGAAAGTAAGTCTCAGGTAGCCAGAGTCCAGTTCCCCTGAACACCTTGCCTAGGCCCTAGTCTAGAAGAGTGAAGCTGGCTTGTCTGCACCTTGAAGCCCAAGACAGGAAGCAACTAAGCTGCTTCCATTTGGGGAGGGGAGTGGGGCAAGATGGAAGAAGTGGAAGCTGGGATGGTGGAAGCACAAGAGCACTTTCAAAGAGCCATTTGAAGAGAGGAAGGACTCCGTGAAGAACAAGTGCCAGGGAGCTAGCATACCTGGATAATCATGCCATCAGCATTATAAAGTTCATAGATTTAATAGATTTCTAGGGTCAAGGGTTGGAAAAGACCTATTAGTTCATCAAGTCCAACCCCCTACTTCGGGCAGGAAAGAGCTGATCATCAAGTCCGACCCCCTGGCTGGGATCAAGTAACCCTAGCCAGGTGCTTGTCTAATCTCCTTTTGAACACCTCCAAGATAGGGGAACGCGCCACCTCCCTTGGAAGCCAATTCCGTATTTTGGTAACCCTCACTGTAAAGAATTTCTTTCTGATGTCCAATCTACTCTCCTTCAGTTTATGGCCATTGTTTCTAGTAACCCCAAGGGGTGCCCTGGTAAACAGAGTATCCCCTATTTCCTGCTGCCCCCCCCCAATGAGTTTGTAGGCTGACCCACCCCCTGAATTAGGACATTAGGACACACCCTGGCATGAAACTGCCCTGGCATTACCACATCCCTTCCTCCATGTGAACCATAAAAGATCCTGGTAAGTGTCTGTTCAATGTCAGACCTTGGGTCCCTGGCTAGCCTTGTCTTAGGTTCCTACCACTGGTGGTGGCAGTCCCTCAATATGAAGATGACAGTCTTATGGGAAATAGTTCCTATCATCATAAGACAAACGTCTCTACTTCGTTGACATCTCTGCCCGCTCTTGCTGTTTTGTGGAGAGGTCCTTGATCATTAATCACTCTGCTGCTTAACTTCATAAGGAAACTATTCATAAGTCAGTAATTACTAAAATAAACCAAAACTTGTTTCCCAGGAAACTACACGCAAAATGCAACCCACAACTATCATTACTGAGTTTTGAGCTAGGAATAAAGAAAGAAAATCTGGTGCCAAATCTGGTGCTGCTGATTATTTGTGGAAAAATACCCCACGCAAAAAATTAAATGGAAGTAAATTGCATCTCCTCACACAATTCTTCCGAAGTTACATTTTCCAAATTCCAGCAAATAAAGCACAGCACAGACAACAACATAAGCACTGTGAGTAAACCAAATGTAATGCAAAAATGCTTGGTATTCCACAGTATTGAGAAATAAACAGTTTAAGGTAGAAGAGGGAGGAAGCACAGGCGTGTTTCCTCCAAACTTACCTTTCTTCTCTCTCGCAGCAGCTGTATGCTCAATGAACAGTAAAGGCGAAAAAAAGCAATCAAAGAGCCAAATGATTTGCTCTTTCTACATTAAATGGAATTAATTAAATGTGGACTATTGACTTTTTTTTTAATCAACTGCTTCAAAAGTCTCCTCCTCTCAGTGGAACAAAAATCCCCTCAGATATGTCCTCCACTCCCTAATCAGCCACAGCCTCAGGGGTCCTCCAGAGCTTGCCACTGATGTTCATTCAAGATGTGTTCTTTAGAAAGTCAGTGTCTATTCATTCTGGAGGATAGCCTCTTCAAATTCTCTGTCAAAAGACACACGTGCCTTTTGGAGACAACGCTCTGAGCTTCACTAAAGAGATGCTTTGAATACATGCCTGATGATGGTTCCAGGTAACAGGCAGCCAATACAATGCTGCTGGCAAGAGATCCTCTTTTGCCTGCCAATAGCAAAGGGGATACTGTACTGGCATCCCATCTTGAAATATGTCCATCCAGTATATCCAGTGCAGCAATAGCAGGTTCCATCTATCTTCCTCAAAGTGGGAAAAAGCAAAAATGACTAGTCTACAGTGCTCTCTCCTATCCCTAAGTCTTTAGCTCTCTCCCTCAGCAAGTCCAAGTTATTGCCCTCCTGCTACCAGGTTGGTTTTCCCAATGTTGACTGCTGCCTGGAATATCCCAAGGCAATGATCTCAGTCGCCATGTCCGTCATTTGCCTTTTCAGCTCAATTCTTCTTTCCTAGCTGTTCGCTGCTGATAGGAACAAAACTCTAGTGCTTCTGAGCTGGACCTCTAGATACGCTGCCAGCCCAGCTGTGCTCCTGGCTACCTGGTAATTTGGTTTCCCAAGAATCTCCAGTAATGTCATGTCATTCCTAGAAGTGGGCCTGCATGGTCCTCAGTTCTCTCTCCACCGTATACAACAAGGTAATTGTTTGGCTGATCTCTGCTTCACCTTTGCTGATCAGGTTTATGATTTCAAAGCTGTGTGGGATGTTGATTAGCTTCTCTATGAGCAGCCATTGGGCAGGCATAATTTGGAGCTGGTGTCTCAAGGTACTCTGGTGGCCCACAAGCCCTGTATTTCTCTGTCATACAGCCATTACAGCATGTAAAAGATGCAGTTCCATCGAGTCATTTCTTCTGTTTCCAGTTGTAGTAGTGGGGGGTTTGAAGCCCTGCAGCTTTCTCTGTTTGTGGCACATGGTGCAGGATGGGCTGGAATAATTGCAGATCTTCCTGGCCTTCTGCAGCATAATCCAGAAACTCCCTTAGAACTAGAGTGAGGCAAGTGAACAAAACAAGGGACATGCCTTAAGCCACCATTGTGCACTGCCTGACTCATTCAAAAAGACGTCAGTTTTCATAGATGACAGTCTAATTCATCAGATGCCATGAACAGGTATGGGAATCAAAGGAAAAATTATTGGCTGCCATGCTATGGTGTGAAAGCCCTCTCTAGAAGCTGTTGCTGCTTGTTTCTTTCAGAGACATAATCTGTTCTACTTTAGGGCAGCTGATAAACACCAGATGAAAGCAACAAAACCTCTCAGCCACAAAACTAGACTTACAGCACTGAACCAAGTGGCTAAACTGAACCAGTAAGAAACAACGAAAGAGCACACAAGGCTTTGAGATAAAGTGAAATGGCAAATAATATAATCCAGCAGTCAGCAACCTTTTCCAGCTGTGGGCCAGAATGACACGCCCTGCAACAGAACAGAGAATAGTCCCCACAGGCGGCACCTCTACCCATGGCAGAACAGAACGAATGCCCACAGTTGAACCCTCCCACTGCCCAATGCTGCCAACGCCCCACATCCATGGACTGAACTTGATGGCTCTGGCCTGCAGGCCATAGTTGGCTAATCCCTGATATAAACCAGACTGAAATAAAAAGAATTTATCATTTTCCAAGCAATCATTTTTTGAAGATCACGCCTCCCCCTCTTTCCCCACATAGGATTTGCAAAAATCAATCTTGCATTCTGCAATGGCAGGCGGGTAGGTGTTCCTTCCCCCATCCTTGAATCTGGAAGGAGGTGTGGGTAGATCCCTTCCAGCCAACATAAAACAAATCTGTTAAAATCAAGTCATGCCAAACCAACTTAAACTCCCCTGCCTCTCCCCTCCCCACTTTTTTTGACTGCATAACTAGTTTGGTAAATAAACGGAATGCAGTCAAATGAAATACTTGGACTTCATTAAGCCTTTTCACATATAGTTCTCATAAATAAACAAAAAATTGTGAGCTAAAAAGAATTACCATTAAGTGAACACACAGTTGGCTGAATAACAAACAAGCACAGAGTAACTATTAATAGATCAAATTCAGATACAGGAAGTCCCAAGTAGGGCACCATGAGGCTTGGTTTTTGGGCCTAGTGCTATTTATCATTTTAATTAACAACTTGGAGGTAAGGACAGAGTACATACTGATCAAATTTGCAGATGACAAAACTGGGAGAGGCTACAAACAACCTGGAGGACAATATTAAAATTCAGAAGATATCTTGATACATTGGAGAACAGAACTATTGAAAATAAAATGAAATTCAACAAATACAAGTGCTACCTACAAGAAGTGAAAACCAAATGCATAAGTCCAGAATGGGGAATAATTGGTTTGGTACCACTGCCAAATATCTGGGAAGTAGCAAGGTTCACATTCTCAACGGTGCTGAGAATGCTGTCACGAAAAAAAGAAAAGAAAAGAAAAAAAGAAATGCAATTTTGGGTTACATGAACAAAAGTATTGAATGTGAAACAGTGCCACTATTTGGCACTGTCTGGAATACTGTGAAAGCTTTGGATACTTAATTATAAAAAGGATGTAGAAAAACTGAAAAGGACCAGGCAATGAAGATGGTTTAAAAAACTGAGACACCATATCAAGAATAACTGAAGGAACTTGGTATGCTTGGATCCAGGAAGCTCTGGATCTAACATGACTGCAGCTTTCACATATTTGAAAAGCTATAGTAAAGAAGGTGTAAGATTGTTCTCCCTTGCTATAAAGGGCAGGACATGTGATTTTAAAGTAAACACAGGAGATTTAGATTAAACCTCAGGAAACACCAACATTTTGTAACTGTAAAAACAACTTCCCAGAGGAGTTGTGGAATCTTCATCAGTGGAGGCTTTTAAGAACTTGGATAGATACCAATTTGTGATAGTTTAAGAAACAGCGAAACCTACATTGTGTGGAAGGCTGTATTATATCAGGGCTGTCCCACTTATGGGCACCCAGGAACTACATGCAGCATGGGCCATGCAGCCCGGCTTCCCTGAACACCATGTGGGCAGCTGCCCTCTCCCAGCCACATGCACCATGCAGACAGCCTGGCTCCCTTGGGCTGCATGTATGTGCAGCACCCCTACCCTCCTCCTAGCTGTGCACGTTACACATGCAGCATACCTGCAGCATGGGCAGCCTGGCTCCTTCTTCTGAGCATACAGGCTCTGCAGCCTGGCTCCCCCTCCTGTGCTTTGTGCAGAGCATGGGCAACCTGACCCCCTCATGCTGCACCACTCCATCCCCAGAAATGGAGATAGAAACCAGAAGATGGAGGAGGGAGAGCCTAGAGATGCTTCATGCCAGGCCTACATGAAGAACGGACAGATTGGCAGCTGGGAGGAGCAGGCGGACTGTATGTTAATCCTTCACAGGTTGCATGTGGCCCAAGGGCTACCAGATGGACAGCCCTGTATTAGATGACCCATGAGAATCTTTGCAGGCCCATGAGCCTATGAACAAAGATTCAAGCACTGGCTTTAAATTAAATCTATATTTTTCGACAAAAGAAGAGTTGACAAAATTTTGACCAATATATCATGCTTGTATGGCTAGAGGTGAATAGTTGGTTCGTCAGGCCAACTGTTAAGCTATATTCAAAGTATGTAAAGCTACTTCAACCAGGGGGATAAAACAGTCTCTGCAGAGATAATCCAGTAGCTTTGGTCATCAATGGTTCTCCGCATTCCCCTGTGTACATCTTGCCAGGAACTAGTCATTTTATGCAGGCTCAATTCTGCGCTAAGAATTTGACCCTCTGCACATTATCTCAACACAACTAGAATTTTCTGTTGGTATGACTTGTATGCTACACCTAGAATTCGCTGAGTAAGTATGAGAGAATACCCTTCTCTACTACACTTTGAAACAAAAGTCCTTGTATTTTATATCTGTTCTCCCATAAATTAGCAAAGATAAAACAATACAGCAATTTGCTCTATAGATATTGCACCTTTCATCCCAAAGACTGTCAAAGCAAATTGTGAACTATATGCATATAATGGAGTCATTTCAGTTACTAACAACAATCTCTGCATTTGAAAAAAAACAGCAGCCATTTAACAGCACTCAGCAAAACTGAAGGAGGAGTTTAAGAAAGGAAATGAAGACTACCTCATTCAATTCAAACTAAGAGAAGCTTAGATAGGCAGAAAGCAATTACCCATTGGAATTTGGCCAAGACACTGAAGTTATTTCTACTTTCTACATTTCTGCTTTTATGTAAGTGTTCCATGTAAATTTCTAGCTTAATGTTTGAACTATCAGAAGTCTATGGCTGTACTCAACAGAGAGCTTAATTCCAATGTACGACTATAAACAAGGCCCAGGGCTTCCAAAGCCTTGAGAGTAAGAACTCCCCATGAGTTACACTGGTTTAAATGAAAGCTGCCTTTAGCAACAGTGTCTTCTTAGCTTATGCTGGGACATTGATCTACTTTCTGAGGGCTTGAATAGTGGGTGTTCTACACCACTCCAGATCAGGCCTTTCAAGGCACTAAACCAACCTCTTGCAACCAACGTCTTTCAACATCATAGGTTTTCCTTGATGATCTTTCATCCAAACAGGGACCTAAACACTACTATATAGTTTCTGAGAACAGCTGAAAGCACAAATACTGGCTTAATATAGCCATAGGCCAACAACTGCTGGAAGTTTTCAGAAATTAAGCCACTTTATTGAAGTCTGTGTCAAACCGGACAATTTACTGCAGCTAGTGAGCGCTTAAGAGAAAGCTATTATAACTACTGCCCCTTTTCCACTCGATGGTAATGTCTAACCTGAACTGTTTTATTCCCATAAGACTCCCTGCTTCCCTCATTCCTCTGTCATCAGTTCAAAACAAATCTAACCCTCAAAACAAAAAACCTTGTTATATCCAAAAGCACAACCTCCAAGAATACAGTGTGATTAGATTATTAGCGAGTTCCCTTGTCCTACAGCGTACAGATCCTTGCAGTTTATTCTCATTTGTTTCAGTTTCTCTATAGATAGATTGTAGGTTCGAGGGTTCATGTGGTTATCATATGTTCTGTGAACAACCTAACACATTTTTTATACTTTTTTAAAAAAGGAAATCATGTTAAAAAAGATAAATCCAGGTTTGCTACACAGTGGCCACATCTACACAAGATGCTGATTGCGCAGCTGTTACTGTGCAGTCATTTAGTACTAGCAGACCCGAGTACTAAATGACTGTGCAGTAACCAGTGTTACTGCGCAGTAGCGTCCCCGCATGGCTTCCTGGTGATGCTGATTGCACAGTAGTTCATTACTGCAGCACAGTAGCGTTGCATCATGGTTCATGCCATACAACGCTACTGTGCAGTAGGAACAAGGTTCTGCGCAGTAAGCATCTCACATCTCATAATGCAGCCAGTATCTCTTCATCTCATTTCCTTAATTTTTGTGGACTATTTTTGTGGATACAAAAATGAAAACAACTCATGGCCAACCTTTTAACTTGGAGTGCTGATTATTATAATTAATACATTTTATTTTTATTTGAATTAAATACCAAAACCAAGAAATCATAATGACTTTTCCCAGTTTGAATATATACAACATCCTTGCAACTCTATTCAAGGGAGAGCGCTCTGTGTATGCTACTGGGCACAGGTGACCCCAGAAGGTGAGATATTCCCTTTCCGTGGCTGCCTATCTAGTTTACCCATTTATCTTCTGTCTACAAGTCTACAAATGACAGGTTTTCTACTTTATTTCTTTTCATTTTCTGAAATGTAAATATGTCATAACCTCGCAGCTAAATAAAATTCCACTAGTTACCTTCGTGACAGAGAAATATCCTGAGTAAAGCATTCTACTGAAATTTACACCAGGAACATAAATAAGTTAGATCGTTCAAACGTTCTGGCTTTAATTTAAAGTGACATCTTAAGAGCTCTCCATTTTCAAATCCTGCAGGGGATAACTGCCATGCAACTGTCGCAAATGGATAGTCACGAAAGCGTCTCCCCTCCTCTGTATGTTTTCTCTTTACACATATGTATGTATCCATGCTGCCTTTGTGCACTCAACCACATGTCAATTGCTGACACAAGTATTACTGTAAATTGCATCCTCTATAATCCCAAAGCACCAGTAAGAGTTTGAGGTAAACTTGTGGATAAATAACTTGTTCAATTTCTGTTTACAAGAACATGTTACACATCCCTTTTCTATCTTTTTCTGCACAATTTCTGATAATTACAAGTATCAAGGTACAGCTCTCTCTTCTGGAGCCTCCCTTTTCCTTCCCTAGCCAAAATATTCTTTTAGGGCAGATGGTGGTATTCAGCCACAGCTGCAAGTTGCAGGGTGATGCAGGAGTTGCACCCCACCTCCAGAAAAAACATCAGAAAGTAGTCTGCTTTCGAGGTGCAGTGGTGAAAATAATCTGTGGAAACTCTTAAAAATCTCTCCCCAGGCAAATACAGTAACTTCTATTACCAAGCATATGCAAATAGTGAGACACTGCTTTGCCTATTCCCTGGCCCTTTTCATCTCTGAAGTGGGGAACACTTCTGGACAAATGACAATGTGCCTCAAAGCACAGGGGCTGCATTTCTGGCTACTTCCTACACAGATAACTGAGACTCAGGGCCTTGTCACTTACTCACTTACAATGGTTGCAAATCATTGAACTGTAGCGACCTATTAAAAGTTAGTACAAGTTAGGAGTTAACCCTCATCTGAAAGAAACCAACTTTGCAATGCACCAAGGTGCTTAACAATTGCTAAACTGCTTGAACTTGTGTCTCCTTACATTTTAACTGCACTTAGTGTTGAATTCTCTCATATGGCTGTATAAGCACTATACCCAGAATCTCCCCAGATCTTCAGTACTTATGACATTATAGTTCACTTTGCTGTGGCTAGAATAACATTAACAATGTTTAAGAGAAGACATTCACAACTGATTTTTCTGATATCTTTAAGAATATTTTCTTTTATCATAAAAACAAAGCCACAGATTCCAATATTTCATCCATGTGGAATATTATTATTAACATAAGTAGTCCCAGGGAAACCTATGGAATTGATCACCAGATAAGGTTTTGCTCAAGAGGAGAAAAATGGCAGGATGTAATCTGTAAAATATACTAAACAGATATGCACATTATTTGTTTGCTGTCACTGGGAAGCAATCTGAGAACAAGACAGGAAGAGACGTCCAACTACAAAACATTCTTCACAAACCCAGAATCATAAATCATCTGATTCAGACGCTTCTTAGAAAGTCTAAATTTCATAATTTGATGGACAGTGGGGGGCAGAATCCACGTTCCCAGACCTTTAATGCTTCTAAATACTATGACATTGCTTCAGACTATTAGTACTTTTTCAATTTGACTGTCCTAATCTGGTGAATATAAATCTTAACTGAAAGCTGGACAATTGACCATAAATCTACAGAGACGCTTTCCTTCAAAGAAGAAGAAAAAAAGAAAAAGAAAAGAAAGACACTAGCATACTACATAACTTTTACATCCTGCTACACAAGCATTCTCAATATATCTGCGTGTCCAAGGATTACAAAATTACATGACACTATCTATGCAATCCAAATGAGAACAAAAAATTCAGTGTAAACTAAACCTGTAATACACCTTATATTGACCAACAATTTACACAAGCAGGAGTGTGACTTGTTTTAACAGTAGTTCTAAAATTAAAGAGAAATTTGTTCTCCTTAATCTCCTTTAATATTCTGGGCTAATTAGGAACATGTTACAGAGATCTGATTCTTCAAAATGCTTATTATCAGATGAATTTCTTATCATTCAAAATGCTCACTACCACATCCAGTATTTATTATGAGAAAGGCCACTGACTCTCAGCTATCTCAGTATGCCTCAATTCTTTCCTAAAGTACAGATTAAGATAAACACTGGGGCCAATCTTTTGGTAGGTGTGCCACAAATTTGCCCTGTACCTTTCCCAAGAGATACTCCAATATCCTTCTTCCCTATGCTCTGCTGCTCTGCTTTCTGCCCTATCTGCTGCCATGCTGCTTGTTCCCTTCCTGATCTGCTGCATGCCACAGATAGGGGCTGCCCATGCCAATGTGTGGCATGTGTGCTGTAGGTTAGCCATGATTCCATTACAAGTATAAAAGAGCTCGTGGTGACTCCCTCCACGCTCCTTTTGCCTCTAAAAGCAACTACCAGCTATCCTTCTATCAAGTTACTTATAATGCTCCCCTCACTATGGCAGCATTATCATCATTATTCATATTAACAGCTAAATCATGTGATATGTTGAATACTTTTATTTCCATTCTAATAGAACCTAACAGGACCAAAATGTACAGGACATTTTTTCTGTTCCAGAATTATTGAAGACACTATAAAAATGATTTTGGGTAATGCACACTAACGGAAGAAACACAAGCAAACGCAGGAGCAAAACAAGCTAATGAAACAAAACCAAGCATCTCCTTGGCAATAAATGCACAAAGGACCAGTGGTGTTAAGAATAAGGATAAATTACTAACCTTCACTAATTCTACAAGTTATGCTATTCAAACTTAATCTTACCTAGAAGGTGAATTAAGAACAGAAAAATCAAGTGCCTCAAAGTGGGACTTCATTTTAGATAGTATTACGGTAAATAATCCAAGATAACATAATTTAAAAATCTGAACTTTAGTTTAGTTGCAACTTTACCTAAAATATGATCAGAGGTTGGCCACCAATGGCCTGCAGACTAGATCTGACCCACAGAGCTGTAGCTTCAGGAGTGGGGATGTTTGGCCTGGATCATTCCAATTTATCATTGCAAAATGTTGCTGACCCCTGGTATAAGTCCCTTAGGAAATTTGATTGATTTTAAAACTAACTCTTCATAACAATTTTGCTTCCAAAAATATTTCATGGTTTTCTCCAGCTATTGGTCATCCTGTTAAACAGTAGCATGAGAGTGCTGTTGTAGCCTTGATAGTCCAGAAATGATGCATGATTTCTTAGGGTGATATCTTTTATTGGACCAACTACATAGTTGGGATAAAGTCAGACAAACTTTCAAATAGAAGACATTTTTTGTCAGGCCTGACGAAGTGTAGATCAGGGAGGGCACAAGAAGCACAGAAGCAGATAGGGCAGAAAGCAGACCTGATGAAGAATGTCTTTGTACCCGCCTCCGTTCCACCAGGAGTTCGCGCGCCGCCTTCGCCCGGACCCGATGTTTTGCACACCTGGGCTTCGTTGGTATCGCCCAGGTTTGGCCCGCCTGGTATAAAGGGAGACCCCAGAACTCGCCTGCCACGACTTTGATGACTCTTTCAGTGGGG
>NW_005842682.1:613564-613796 GCF_000455745.1 Alligator sinensis | reverse complement strand
TACCCCCTGTCGCCTCACGCGTTCGGTCTCCCCGTGGAGGCAGGCCACCGTTACTGGAGGGGCCTCCCTTCCTCCTCGGCGCTGGACCACCTCAGCCCTCACCATCGATTTGGCGCACCCTGAGTCCAGAGTGACCCGTACGGGTCGGCTGTCTACCCAGGCCTTGACGGTTGGGCGGCTCCACCTTGCATTCCCCTCACAGCTAGCGTAGCTGCCATCCATAGGATCTCCC
>NW_005842682.1:594255-612116 GCF_000455745.1 Alligator sinensis | reverse complement strand
CCCCGCCGGTCAGCCGCAGCCGAATAAACGTCCGGCTGACGCCCCGCGCCGGCACTACCGGCGCCTGGGGTTTCTTTGGCTCCTCCGGCCCTGCTGGAGGTAAGCAGACCCCTTGACCGCCGCGGGGGTCTCCCAGTGCCCCCGCTCCCCTGGGACAGTCTTGCATTCGAAAGCTTGCTCTAACTTCATCACAGCTGGCACAATAAAAAGACGTCACCCTAAGAAACTCTTGTTCTCATCCCATTTAATGGATTTTTAAATGGTGGTATAAAATGGGAAATGGTGGAATGGAACAATCTTCACATAAGACCTTTCCTATAGTACTAAGACTTCTTGTAGTTCCCTGTGAAGAAATAAAGGACTATTTTAGGTGTGGAGTTTCTCAATAAAACAGGAAAACACTCCTATGCATACCTAATAATTCCTTTTTCAAGTGGTGAAAGGCCCATAATTTTGGCTCGCCCTGACCCTGTCTAACACAGTATGGCACTTCTTACGTTCTCTGTCTGAAGCATATACAAATAATAAGCATGTCAAAACAATTTAATTGTTTCTCATGCTCACTGCGGACTAAGCTATTGTTCAACTTATTACGTGAGTCATTTCAAGTTACCAGAGTTAAAATTAGCTGAAAATCCCAACCTCTGGAAGTCAGCTGATCATTGGGAACAGGCACAGGGCAGCACAAGGGTCTAGGACACAGCTTCCTCTTGCCTGATCCTGGGGCTCAAGTTGCTTGCAGCACTGTGTCCTGGTTTCAGCCCCAGAAGTCATTTGATTGGGATTTGAGGAATATTATGCTCCATCCCAAAAGTTGTGCGTCTTGCCATGCATGTCTGACAAGGGAAGACATGCCATTTTTGGGATGGAGTATAAAATTCCTGAGACCCCAATCATGTCATAATAATAATGTCTATTAGGGATATCAGTTAGGGCATGGCCTCAATTTGAAAAGTGTTGTGGGTTTTTGGCTACAAAGATGGAGGAAAATTAATAAAGATAGCATGTTAATATAATCATATTTAAAAAGTTAGCTACAGAAAGGATACTTAACGCTTAAAATAAAATGAACATCCATTTTCAATAAAATGTCTCTTCGTGCATTGCATTTTATGTAGTGGGAAAAGGAAAGTTCTTGAATAGGCTCCTGGTATTACCTCTCCTGGCCTGCTTACATTTCAAAAATGAATGTCAGGCAGCAGATCAATATTTTATGCAGCACTATTCTTTTAATAATTAATGGAGAAGGAAAATGCTGCAAGGAAATTCAGTCAGTAAACAGAATAAGGATCTAGAGAATAGGGTCATGAAATGAAGAAAGAAAATTTAATTACACAAATTATCATAGCTACTTAACGTTAATTACCTGTAAATATCAGAAAACTGGAAAAGACCAGAAGGAAAATTACATCAGCGTCAAAAGCAGTATCTGTGCAGTTATTTTGTTTTTGGAACTGATCATTACTTGTGCAGTCACTAGCTCTTTTTATCTGTGAATGGTATTAAGCACTTCCTATTAAGATAGGAAAGCAATAGAAGAAGATCTAGAGGGGTACACTGGGGGGGGAAATATATATATATATATATATATTATAGGATTAAAAAAAACCCTTTCTGTTAACCAGGCTATTTTTAAAGCAAAATCATTTACGGTTAGAAGCACTTTGGTTTAGTTTGCTTATTACAGAAGTGCTCAAACTCCATGAGAAATCCATGAAAACAAAAGCCACATGGACCCATTATTGCTGGACTTTTCATCAAAATATTATAGCAACAGGATATTCAACATTCATAAATGTGAAATTCTGTGGAAGAGTTAAAAATGATTACAAGAAAAACTGTAAAATAGTAAGCTAGAAACAAAGGTTCTGCAATGCACTTAAAAATAAGATGACATATGTTTCTGACATCTGGCAAATTACATGAGACCTTTCAGTCATAAAGAAAATGTCACCACCGTGTAGGCAATAAATACTGCTGACCGGAAAAAAGGATCAGTCAAAGTGGACTAATGTCATTCAGACTATCCTAAATAGCTGAAGTAGGTCTCTTGGCAACAGTCCCACATCACATTTCTACTACATATAAGAGGCTAGAGTAAGGACTATTCCCCCACCCTCCATGCAAAAGTTAGTTACATTAAACAAGATGCTTTGCAAAGAGCACTTACTGCATCAGTTTTTGTAGTACTGTATAGAGGCCCAAAATGTTTTACCTAATGCTTCACTTTTAATCATATATGAGCTACAAACATAAAAGCTTTTGATTATGGGGAATCATAAGTCTGTTGCTCAAAACTGCACTTTTTGTGGGTATATGAATGTAGAGTAAGGTGAAGTTAAGTACCCCTTCAATTAATTAAAATGTAGTTATGTTTTGCAAAAAAGTATCCTGAGCATTTTTAAAACACACCTACCAAAATTCTTAAAGACTTCTCTAGTCTACTGATCTCGTTTGACTCTCTCATAGAACTTCAAGAACAGGAGAGGGTAATTATTTGGGCCTGGGAGCCAAATACAGAGTTTTGATGAGTTGTGGCAGGCCAGATCAGCACCCCCACGCCCCCAAACTCCCTATGTAGGATGGGGCCACAGGTGGGCAGGAAGCGGTGTTCAGGAGTGGGATGGGTGGGTGAGGCTGGGATCACAGGGTGGGGTTATAGGGTGGTGACAACACGAGGCCAAGGCCCAGGGCAGAACCGCAATCTGTTCCACATATGCCCCTGCTCTGTGGGGTATAAAGGGGGGCATGTGCACATGTGTATAGGGGGGGCTGCCTGGGTGTTAGGTCCCGGGAGCCAGCAGGGGGCACATGCAGCAGAGCTCACCCAGGTGATGCAATCCACGGCTGCCCCTGCAGCACTCTGCATGGGGCCAAGCCCTGCCCAGCACAGCCTGCACTGCACTCCAGCCTGTGCATAGCTTACAGACATTCATTTAATGGCACAGTGTGATCTGTTTCCTGATCCCAACAACTATGAACCCTGCCATGCCACACGTCCATGGCAGGATGTGTGATTTTGGGACCACATATCAGATCCCAATTGTGCCATTACTACTTGCCGGTGCAGGGGAAGCCTGGTCCTAAATCTGAGATTGGCAATCAGCTGACCATCAGTCTCAGACCCCAGACCACACTGGAGACAGTTCAAGACTCTCTGATGGCATACCAAAGCTAGAACCAACAATTACCCAATTGTCAGTCTCAGCCCTGGGACTGCACCAGAGTCTCTAACCAGCTCCCAGTGCCCCATACGCCAAGTTTTCAGAAAATTTCATGTGCAGCCCAGTTTAACAGAAAGTTTTTTAAAGTCCCAGCATACTGGGGGTCTCAGGACTTGGGAGGTATTCTCCAACCCCAAGGTTCCCAGGCACCAGGGATGTCAGAAAATTATGTGTGCACCCAGACTGCATATGCAGTTTTCAGAGGTCACAGTTTACAATGACTCAGAGAACCTTTCCCCATTCTAGGGTCCCCATGGCTGGGACATATCAAGCATCGTGCTTCACAGTTCCCTGGGAGCTATGAGACAAGGCTGTCAACGTGCTTATTTTTGGGGAACCCGGAGAACCCAACAGCTCCCTGAAACCCTTCAGATGATAAATTCCTCTGACTCAGCTGGAAACAGCTATTAGCCTGCCAACATGGGGGAGCTATTAACCAAGCCCCACCATGCAGTCAGCATCAAGCTCTATGATAAGGACCCTGCTACACATTCAATTTAAAGTGCAGTGGAAACCAGACACAAAATTACTGCATGTGTCTTGTGGAATAATTTTGTTTGGTCGTTTCCCTCTTTGTTGTGCCACTAATTGCCTGAACATGTAGCCAAGCCACCATTTAAGACAAAATTAACTAGTGTTAAATGCAATATTTGCCAGGGACCTAAAAGTCTCTGTACTTATTTCCCAGAGTGACCAGACCCTAGGCCTGCTGACTCTGTTTTAGTTATCATGCATGTATCCGCTTCAGCCTTTATTTGCCCCTCAATAAAGACAATCTGCAGTACAGTTACATTGCAAAAAGCTGTTACAAGGCTTAAAAACCAGCTTGTCCTCCAACAGCATGCTCAGAATGCCATGTTCTGCATCTTCCAGCTATTCTGCATACCTCCTTATCAGGCTGCACACCTCCTATCCTCCCTTGAAACTGGATGGCACTTTATAGAACTTCTACTTCACTATTTAACACCAAATTTCTCATGGGCTGTTCTCCTGTACCAGCACAATCCCTACTGGCTCAAGATTGCCAGCTAACATGCTACTAACTGGCCAGAGTAACATATCTGAAGGAAAGACATGAAGCATAAAATAGAGATAGGGTGAGGCAACTTTTTGGATTACGGGCCACAATGTCACACCCCAGATCAGAGGTGGGCAGGGGCTAGGACCCAGCTGCTGCTGCTTGTCCCTACAGTGACACAGGGAGAGAACCCCCAGCTAAAGCCCCTGCTGCTAAATGCCACCAAAACCCCACATCTAAAAGCTGGATCTAGTAGTTCCATGGGTCAGATCCTGCCTGCAGGCTGTAGGTTGCTGACCTGATAGTCACCATTATTACAAATTTGAGCCAGCTCATTCTGGTCAGTGTTCTCAGATCTGGGTCACAATGTAGGGAGCATATGACACAGCTACACTGGAAGCAAAGGCTGTAAAGAGGTCCAATAATGCTTCTGCTTTGAACTGCACCTACACTGAGCTTGATGTACTTGTCAAACCTATTGCTACCTATGACCCTGTTCTTTTAAAGGGGGACTTCCTTGAAAGAGATGAAGGAAGAGAAGATGCTCTTGAAAAAAGCTGTCAAGATGTGATGTTGACTACTGCACATCAAGTCACTACGAACTGTTTCACTGGACGTCCTGGGCGAATGGTCTGAAAACCTGCTGGCAGTGAAGCACCTCTGCTAAGCATCTGTAGAAAGTGGAGTCACTGGAGCTTTAGTCCAGTAACAGACACTCACTTTGTTTGTTATGTTTTGGTGTGAAAAAAAAATGAGGCTTTCTTAGTAGATTGCCAGTGAATACACAAGGAAGAGACTGGGTCTGTCATATGTGATCAGCTGCAATTAACAGTGGATACTGTGCAAAGAGCACAGTATGTTCCAAGGTAGGCACCAGGCATGGCTGGGGTGGGAGGAGCTGTTAAAAGTGTAAACACAAACCAAGCACTAAGTGTTTCATAACACTGCCTTAGGCCACTGACAGACGCTCAGTTAAAGGCACAATGGGATCTGATCTGTGATCCCAACAACTGTGCCTCCTGCCATGCCACATGTGGATGGCAGAAGGTGCGACTGCAGGATTGGGGATCAGTTCCCAATAGTACCCTATTGCCAGTACAGGAAATATATTTTGCCTATATTTTGTGAAATGAATTTATGGCTTACTCCCTGTTTTATATTGCCATTAATTTCATGAACATATGGCTTTGTTGCTACTTAAGACATGATTAAATGATTACTGCTTACTTGGCCACATGACTTTCAGGCGTTGTTGCATAAGATCAAATATGGTCTTTCTAATGAACAGATGTTCTAAAGTGGGTGTGCAGCTGGGACCTGGCACCCATGGAAACAGCAGCTGAAGAGCCAGAGTTGGTGTGGGGGTAGGGTTTTTCAAAGGGCTGGGGTGCAATGACCATAAGATCAGGGAGATTCTCCCTGATGTGAGGCTCTGGGCCCCCCTCCATCTGCCTTGGGCAATCCAGAGGAGACACCAGGTCCAAGACCTCACTCTATCCTCAGCCCAATCCTACTGTCTCAGATAACTGAGTTTAAGGATCTGTCATGTGTCAGTCCCCAACATGCTACACAATTCAATATAAGGGGTGACACAAGCAAGCTGCGATGTTATACAATATATGTGAAACATCCTCATGGTCCATTGGCTAAATTAGCACACCATAAATTGGATTTAATGAGTGGTAGGGTTACTATTTATGGTGTGATTAACACCTCAATCTCACCATAAATGTAACATGTGCCAGTGCCCTAGAATGGAGAGCAAAAAACCCCAAGAAAATAAATGCTATAAAGAAAAAATACTGGATCTGCTCATGAAGCCATATCATCTGGCCTACAGGGTTCCTGAAGAGATTGGGAATTCAGGAGTTGGACAAGCAGGTGTAAGACATACCACCAAAACTACAGCTACCAAGCCCTGGGGACTTGCTTGTGTTAGCAGCAGGGGTGAGTGATGACTGTGCTAACCCTTGTGGCTCCATGATGCTACCTGCCTCTCCACTACACCTGGATCCAGTGTGCAAAAAACCCCAGATTTAGCCTAGAGACATGGATGCGTTTGACACTCCTGCTACAAACAAGTTGCTGAGCTGGGACTGTGAAAATGGCTGAACACTGACTTACCAAATAAAACTGAAGTAAAACAGATAAAAGAAGTCCTGTTCTATTAAATATTAAAGCAATATATGAAGAAAGTATTGGAAACTGAAAAAAACCAAAGAAATCTTGTGGATTATTTACATATTCCACTCCACACTCAGGCTGGGTTCAGTTTCCTGCAAGTGACTGCCTCTATGATCTTAAGTGAATTCAATATGGCTCCAGCCTATTTGGGGACAAAATCTCGCTTTGCCTTTTTATCTTAGACACCAGAGACTAAGAACCAGGAAACAACGGTGAATCCAGAGAAGCAAAACAATTAGCATTTGAGATAGCTCTATAAATATAGGCATGCTTAATCATGGCAGAGCTCTACTTCTACCATGCAGGAGTCACCTACAAAAGGGGCAAATGGATCTATAATTAATGGCTCCACCCTTAGAATAAGAGTTCACCAATTAAAAAAAAAGTTACAGCAGGCTTCCTGTAAATGCTGACATTTGGCCTGACAGGAGACTTTATTTCATCTTGACCGTCCAGAAGTTTCAATTGCACAGTGTAGCCTCTCAGATTGCACATTTTGTTCCAAGATTTGGATCCTCATATTTAACATGTTTTTATACTATATATTGGTAATTGGAAGCTAGCTTATATTCCATTACATTTTTTTCTTTAAATTAAAGATTTTCAAAGATCCCCCTTAAAAGAGGGGCCCTCCAAATTCCAGCAAGGAACTCTGAGTGAGGGTAGTTTGAGAGCAAAATTGCTTGATGTGAGAAATCCTGATTAGGATTTCCCCAGACAATAACTCTGAAGGGAACAAACAGTTATTTTTGTCTGCTCCAAGAAGACATTTAGCTGATATGCCAATATATTTTTAAAAAAATGGTTTTTGAATACAATGATAGAGACCTCTGTTACTCTAGACAGGGAAAGGGACTTAGAAGTACGCATTTTAGATCATTGCAGAAAGTTAACTCAGTTCCTGAAATAATGTAACAGACTCTTGCTGAAGACAATGCTGAGTATAAAATAAATAAGTATGTAACAGGTTGCATACATATTATCATGTTAATTATAATTAACCTGTGTATGTCAAAAAACAGAATGTTTCAAAAAATGGTATTGAATTAAATTAATATTTCACTGATGGTACCACCTTAACAGAATACTACTAATACATTAACATTTTCATGAAATGTCTTTCAATTACCTTTGAGTATTTTCATATATTTTTATTACATTCTTTACATCTATAGTTTTCAGTTGACATATATGTAGTACATATTAATAATCTGATCACCTGTCAAATATCCACATAAATAATGGTTTATAAAATCTCCATTTGACTTCCACCAGGGTATATTATGTTTGGAATGTGTCCTACTTCTTTAAGTGTTTTATAAAACTCCAAATAAAAGGTTAAATTAAAAAGTAAAAATGTAAAATATAAGATACTAGGGTGATCCTTTTCAAAGTGGCTAGTTATCATTAAAATTTCAAGAGAACAGTTGAGATGAAAAAAAAAAAATCACAGTATTTTCCAAGCAAATTGCACACTTATATTTTAATAAAAACTAAATAGTCTTGAATGCTATTTTCAAAACAGGTGTCTGAGTAACTTCAAGTGGGAGTACACTGAATTCTTACAGAACTATATGGGGAATCAGGTCCTAAAGTTCCAGTCTCAATTTTTTTTGTCTCAAGCCCTCACAGTAGGCAAGGAGACCTTGGACAGATTTTTTAAAGAAATAACTCAAAACACTGTTCCCTTTTTTTCCCTCTTTTAAGTTTTTCATATATTAAAAGAAGAGCCAAACTGCATCAGTAAAAGCTACAATTATTTTCTAGGTGCAACAAAGCCTGCCAAATACTTGTAACTTGGACTAAATATACTTCACTTTTATTCCACTGTACCTCAGTATATTAAGGCTTGTAAGATCTCTTGCAAGATAAAAATCACATATATTTCAAGAACCTTCTACTGCCATATGAACGTTGAGTATATAGAGAAGGAGGATCTGACTTCTGAAAGTTCTTAATCTCCAGAAATAAATTTGATTGATCAAATATCAGTAACCACAAGTAGAAACTAATCTTTCCATCTAATGACCACCAGGATGACAGCAAACTTTTATTTCCTTTTAGGAACCAATAGCCTGATTTTGTGGAGAAAAATCTATCAGTGCCAGTCTGAGGAGATAAAACTCTTTCCACTGGTTTTAAAAAAAAGGAAGCAGGAAATAAATAAAATGGAGAAACGATGATGCCTGGCAAGTGATGGTGCTATGAATTTTACAATTATTTATGATGTTGTTAATAATGAGTAGGGAAGATTGAGAATAGCACAGTTCAGAGCTACATATCTACAGTACGTGAAGTTATATAAAAATATTCGTTATATATGCTCTTGCAGTAACCACATTAATATGAACTGGGGGAATGGACAGACAAATTGTATGAAGCTAAGTAACTGAGGGAAGGGTGGGATGAACAGGAATAGGCTGCTCTGTGGCAACTCCTGCATGTCTATCACGATAAATGAAAGCTAAACTGGCAATCTTGCAGTTGTCCCATTAATGGGTAAAACTGTCCAAATTTAGCTTTCATTTATGGTAGGCTAGAACACATGAAAGTTACTGCACATCAGCTAGCAGCTGGCAATTATCCCTTCCTACCCACCTTTTAACTCACTGTAATTTGGTAGTCTCTCCATACCCTAAAGAAAGAAAAGGAGAGATACTGGTGATAAACATTCTCCACTCCTCCTTATGTAAAGCTAAAGTACAATAACATTTTTTCCTCTCTAAGCTTATGGCATTTTAACCCAAAGCATATTTTCCTTGATAGTTTTGTATTTCTCCACAGATTTGGTGTCAGTGCTATGCAAAACTATTGTTTTTCCCTCTGTGCATACTAGTGATCAACAGAAATCACTGAAGTCAAAATGTAACTACTGTAATTTATTTCAGTCATAAACAATGGATAAATAAGGCACATGATTAGGAAACAAAATACCCTTGTGCAACCTTAAGAGAGTCACAAAATATGACGACACTGTTTTCTCATCTATAAAATGGAAAATATAATGAAACTTCCTCACTTTTGCTGTGAACAGTTATTTGAATAGAAAGTGACATACATAAATGCTACATATTCATTACCAATATATATATGGCTGAACAACAGATTTTATACCTAGCAGAGGAAGCTAGAACTGACGGTCACTTTTATCCACTATTGCATAGTGTAGGCAGGAAGTGAAGGTGTTTGTGTAGCTATTCCTAAATTCAGCCCTTGACTTACTAGCAGTAGTTAAATATGCTATGACCTATATAACCCATTCTTATGCTTCAGGGAATGAGCTCTACTTCTCTACACCACTGAAGGACTAACTAGTGATATACTATCACTACCCTTCTTCCAACCTCCAGCCTTCTTATCACTTATTAGCAACTATCATCCTCCTCCATGAGGGATCACCTCCATCGCTGACTGTGATGGCAGACACAATGATTTGATTCTTCTGCATGGAAAATTGTACACTCCTATATATTTTGTGGAAACAGAAGCTCTGGAAGTAGAGGGTCATGACTGAAAGTGTGGATTGCATAGGGAAAGCAGACCACAGCTGGCAGCTGGGGAATGTGAGGTGATGTAATAGATGGACAGGCCATTAAATTACATGTACATGAAAATAAATTTACTATAGATTCAAGGTTCCTGAGATTAAATTCTAAACAAGTGATTCTCAACCAGGGTGCTAGATATGACATCCTTTTAAGGGAACCATGCAATATTAGCACTGTTAGGTATGCAAACACTTACATGCTTCCCAAGATAAACCTAAAGGCCCCGCCCACACAAGCATAGACACTTGTTGCCCTCTGGCGCACAGCAGGTTACCCCAGGTGGGGTAGCACTGGGCTGGCAGGTTTTTTTTGACCCCAGGATCTGCCAGGGCCAACTTTTCCCCACCATGCTGCTACCTTGCAGTGCAGAGAACAGCAGTGAATGTGCAGTATGTGGCACTGCAGACGTGTCTGTGGTCTGGACTCGGCCAAAGATTTCAAAGAGGAATCCATAGTGACAAAAACATTCTGACCTGATATGGTCTTTTTGATTCTTTGCAACAGAAGAATTACTCTAATAATAGAGCAATTCTATTATTTTTGGGGAGTCAAGAAACAAGTGAAAACTAATTTCCAAGGGGTGTCCAGAATCTAAAGAGGGGAATCTTGACAACCGCTCGCTCCCAACCCTCTGAGATTTAACTCCTGATCTATCACCACTTCCAGCTGATCTATCACCACTTCCACCTCTGTGGCTCCAGCCGACTGAGAAATAAGTAACGTCACACTTTTGAGTTGATTTCCAATGGATTTGGCAGCTACAATATATCTATTTTACCTGCATAAAACTACAACATACATGATTTTGTTTCTTTTCCTTACAGTCATAGTGGAAAACATACCAGTTTTAGGCATATCCCTAGTAAGTACAAAAAGCTTCCGCAACCTATTCAATCTGGCATTCTTACAATGAATGAAGATATTACAAGCAGAAAAAGATCTCTTTCAATTCTTCTGAATAAAAACTCTTGTTTAGCCACCGATTGCAAGGACAGCTTTACCTATGCACCAGCTGAATTCAGAATTTGGAATCCAGGCTTTTTTTTTTAATCATTTGTGTAAAAGAAGAAATATTTTCCTAATGTGACACTAAACATTCTTTATATTGAAGCTGTATTTGTTTTTAGATCCAAAAAAACTTGGACAGATGCAAGACATTAGTAAGCACAGTTAAGCAGCTACTTATGAAACTAGTTCCACTAGTGCCAGCAGTTACTCCTGTAACTAACTGATAACTTGCATGAAAGAAGGATTTAAAAGGAAGAGCTAGATTCTACTGCCCTCTACTCACAGTTGTTGAATAATGCAAGTAAAAATAAACAAAAAAAACCTTAAAAAAACCTTACAAATAAGCCAGCCGATCCTCTGAAGAGAAGAAAACTGTCTTCAGGTTTTTAAAAAGCACCTACAAAGTTTTGCTCTTGAATAAAATAAATCACCATGCAATGTTCCCCCAACACAGTCTACCATTTGTCCTGAAAATCTGCCAGGCTTTTAAAGGAAGGGCTAGTACATTTTATAAACTTTGTTAAATCAAATATAATTTATATATAAACTTTTTCACCTTGTGAACTTTCAGATATAGCTAAGCTGAACAAAATGGGTACACGTTTCTTGTAAGTTAAGGATAAAAGATGAAAAGAGGGAAATAAAGGCACTCCAAAAGAAAAATGATACTAGGAAACCTGGAGAAATATAGCTTGTACTAGAATGCAAAGGTGAAATAAGAGCAACACAAACAAAAGAACCTTGGATACAGAACAGAAGTGATAAGTCAAAGAAATTTCAGTAGTCAAAAAAAGAAAAAGACTAAGCAATGCTGAAGTTCACTAAAAAAAATAATACACTGAAGGTCAGATGCAAGGAAATGAGATATAACTGTGAAGATTAGGGGGTGCACATGATAACTATTTGCTGAAGACTATTTTAATGAGAATCAGCTTTACCAAAAGAAATAGGAAAGCAAGGTGGAAGCTTGAGGTAAATAATTCAATTTTTAAGGCATATAAAATGATCATTACTGCTCAGAAAGGTATAAGGTGAAAGCAACTAAAATATTGTAGACAAACTGAAAGAAGTTTGATCTTCACAATATTTAAATGATAGATGATAGAAGAATATAATTTCAGTCAAGCAAAGGAAAATATGGGGCCAAACTGAGCCTCCTGCAAGACGAGATGCATTAGGGTAGCAAAAGAGGTATAGTGCCTCTGTGGCTCCTGCTGAATGCATGAGACACTGGAAAAAGTGTGGCCACTGCCTGCCAGATGGTATTTGTCTAACAGGCCCAGTTCAAAGCTTCATTGCTTCTGATTAGTGCTCAGCTAGTAATATCATCATCAGTATTGTTATTATGGCAACCCCAAGGAGTCCCAGCTATGAAGCACAATTTCATTGTGCTAGGTGTTGTACAGAACATGCTTGGCTCTTGAATAGTATGCACTGCTGGAGAGTGTTGCCTAATCAAAACTCCCCATTGTGTTCCTGAAGCACAAGCGTCCAAGTGATATCTGTCTCCTGTTATAGGTATCAAGAGGTTCCCTTTATATACTAATACTACATAGGCATAATCAGCAGCACGCTGTGGCTCACACAGATAAAGGTGCTTGTAAAACCTCAGGCAACTAGAGCATAAGATTTACATAGCCATGAATAAACTGAAAGAAATTTGTGAAATGACAAAGAAGAGCTGCATATTTTTAAACAGTGCCATATTTTCTCATGCACCACCTCCACCAATATAATATATGCACCCTCTTTTGGGAAGAAGGAATCAACTAAAAAAAAAAAAAGTTTTTCTAGAATTTCAGAATGTCCAATTCAGAACTTGGGGTTTTTTTGTGGTACGTCTAGCATTTATCTGACATAAAACCTATGCAAACTCCAAAGCCATCAGTTAAAAAAAAAGGGTCAGTTCTCTTTCATAATAGCCCCACTGAAGAAAAAAGTTGGATTCTGTACTGCTTCTTTAAGGATGTATATTTTTTGTCTTTTTTTTCTGCAGCAGTAATTTTAGATTGGCACTTGCTTCTCTCGTGCTAGAGAGACCCTTGGCAAAATCTCTGAGAACATAAATGGAGTCATATAAGGTTGTTTCTCCTTTCCACATGAAGTGGGGAGGAGGAATGATTATTTGCCTGCAAGGAATAACACATTTTTCCTAACATTTCAAAAAATAAAAAGACATACTGCTCTTCCTAAGTTCAGACTTCTCTGCAAGTCTGCGCTTTATTGGCACGCATCACTAATACTCACTACCCAGCTTACTGGAGAAAAAACCAAAAAAATCCCAACTTTGGACTATGCATAACAGCTTCTCATGTGGAAGAGAAATCATTTATGTGAAGTCAAGTATTTTCTTAACATCATTTATTTATATTTGTATTACAAAGTGTACAATATATTTATTACAAGCTGAAGTAAAAGTGAAAATGTAAATAACATTGACCTGGGTACAACTGTGCCACTATTAGTGCAAACATTACTGTCTCTACTTGTAGATAAAATAGGTGTCAGAAGTGTACACAGCCATATGCAGTCCTAAGGGGTTACAATGAAGAGGGGACATCTGTCTACTCTGGATCAGTGATTGAGGGCCCACCTAATACCTGAATTATTCAGTGATTCCATTTTCTGCAGGATGTGGTGGCAGCGAGGACAATCTGAAGAGGGAGATCCGGGGGAGGCAGATGGAGGCCCCTGCAGTGAGGGAGGGAGTGGGACAGGGGCAGGGGCAAGTGATGCACAGCTGGGGTGGGGCGCAGGGGAGTAGCTCCCGCTGCTGCACACACCCCCGGCGGAGGCATGAGGGGCAGGGTGAGGGCGCGCTGCCACTACGCGCTCAGGGCCAGAGGCTGCGCCAGCCTCTTTCTGGTGGGGGCAGGGCTGGGACCAGGCTGTGCTTGGGCCAGGTGAGGCAGAGCTGGTGGCAGCACTGGGAGCAGGGGCAATGGCAAATTTTGGGGTGTCTGTATCCCCTCTCCGTAACCGCCCTGAGCATAGCCCCAACCCAGCCCTCCTTCCAGGAAGAGCCCAGCACAGCCTCTGGCCCTGAGCACACAATGGCAGCCCGCCCTCACCCCCCACACAGATCTGAGGGACACGTGCCTTCCATGCCTGCTCCGGGTGTGCAGGCAGAGGTGGGAGCCGCTCCCCGTCCCCATGGATGAGCCGCAGCCCCCACCTCATCCCAGCTGTGCAGCACCTACCCATGTCCAGCCCCGTTCCCTCCCTCACTGCAGGGGCCTCAATCTGCCCCTGCCACAGCCCTTCCCTCCCCTCCCCCCTTCCTCCCAACAGACTTACCAGCTAGACACTGCTTTCCACACTGCGGGCTACATATCAGCAATCAGATTGGTATCAGCTGATATGGCCAGTTAATAATCAGCCATCGGTACCAAAAAATCTTTATCAGTGCACCCCTACATGTAGTGTTAAGTCAAAGAAAAGGCCGTATCTTAGGGTGAAGTTACATATCACATTTAAACCATATTAAATCTGTGGAGTGTTAAGTGGTGTGCAACTGGACATGCACTAGGTTTGCTGTAGTATCCCCATGATGGCCACTTTAATCCTGTCAAGCCTTCACCCTGCCTTTCAGGGTCTTCCCTTGATGTTTCACCTGCCATTCTTTGATGCACTCAATAAGGAGGGAGGATGCCCTTTGGAACCTAATGAGCTTTAGGTGTTCCTCCTACTTCTTCCTTTGCTACTCGGTGGGCTTGATTTGGCCCCCTTGGCTTGGGGCTCCAACCCCAACATCCAAAGTCTCTTTCTTTCCCTCCCTCTTTCTTTTTCTGTCCCAGACTAATACTGGGCCCCTTGGGTCCTGACCCTTGTCTGGGCTTCAAGCTGTTCAGCCTTAGTCTCTTTTCCTCTAGCTGAGGTCCCTCAGCCCGGATCCACTCACTCAGGCCCTGGCTCTTTAGGCTTCAGCCTCACAGCAGAAGGATCCTACCAGGTACCCTGCTCGTGGCCTCCGTCACCCCTACAACCACTACTAGTCCTTTGATTCTCAACAAACGAACACTAGCACAACAGAAATATAAGTAAACTGCTTTCACAAAGTTCTTCACTGCTGTTAGTCAATACCCTACTATGAGTTATAATTACCAGCGCTAGGCTTGCTCACACCCTTGTAGGTAGCTTGGGTAATCCCTGTGCACTGCTTCCTGAAGTCAGCTTCCCTGGGGAGCTCCTCTCTCAGCAGCACACAGGCGCTGACTGCTTGCTCTGGCCCAGGCCCTGGGCTTATGCCTCAAAGGCCTGCCTCTTTCTGTCGTACAGCTTTCCCCCAAACCCTCTTAATTAAGGGCCAACCTCCACTCCTACATCTGTGGCCTCACACAGCTAGCTTAGCCTTCTGCCTTCTCTCGAAGTGACAGGAGCCCCTGGCTCCCTGTTACAGTCCCCTCTCTTCTTCCTCCATTGTGTCCGAGTTACAGGGGTTGGGGTCCCTGTTATATAGCATTAAAGCTAAAACATGCTGTGAACAGTCACACATTAAGGGTTAATAATGTTCCTTGCCTATTCTAATTAGCCACTATAGGGCTGGTCCAGGTTCTATTCCTGTTTGGGGAGTGGGGGAAGAGGGAAGAATATAGAGAGAGCTGGGTGCAGTGCAGGATGTTGGAGGGCTGAAAATTCTCATTTCATCTCTGTGGAGGAGACTGAAGTTACCCTAGCACAGAGGCGGGCAGTTATTTCAGCTAGAGGGCCACTTAGCGAGTTCTGGTGAACTGTTGAGGGCCGCAAGGATAGGCCCGCCCCTTGACAGATGCCCCACCCCCTGGTCACCACCTTGGGACTGGAAGACCCTGCTCCCTAACCCCTGACCTTTGCTACCAGAAGTCCCTCCCTTTGCCCCCAGAAGTACTCCTTTTGGGAAAGGGGCTTGCCATCTTGGAACCGGAAAAAAAAATTATGTACTAAAAATCAAACATTGACAATAACATATTTTAATTTTTTTTAATAATATTTTTGACCTGATTTGTGTGCAGTTGCATTGTGTATATAGGGGTGTTGTGTAAATAGCTCAAAATTAAGTCTGACTCTTGTATATTGCAGGCCGTGTGGAGGGGGCTATGGGTGGGTGGGTGTTTGTGGGGATGTGTGTTTGTGTGTGTGGGGGGGGGGGTATGGAGTTTGTGGGGTGTGTGGAGGGGGAGGGTGGTTGGTTTAATTACAACAAAACTGTAATCAAACCAGCAGACAAAAAGCTGGAGCTACTGTCAACCTCAACCATCAATGCCAGCCCAGCTTGGCTAGCTCACTACATCAATAGTACATCAATGAGGCCAACACGCAACTCTCTCTGACATCAAGTACTACGAAGAATCTGGGGAGGACCTCACACCAGCATTCATTCTGGAACTGGAAAAAATCATCAAATCCTTCCCACACCAGCTTCAGGCGGGAAAAAACAATCATTCCTCACTCTCCCACCTTAGGAACTTTCTATATACTCCCAAAGTTTCACAAAAAAGGTAGCTCTGGCAGATGCATCATGTCCAACTGTGGTACCCTCACTGAAGAGGTATCAGGATTTATACAAACTATTCTGAAACCACTTGTCACTCAAAGAAATCCTCAACAGACTCTGGTATAGCAGAAAGTCCCCTTTGTACATTTCCCTTCTGGACACTGATATAACAGAAGCCCCTTCTTGCCTGTTCCTCTCCCCACCCCCCCATTTTGTGCATTTCTTTTTCCTTCTAAATACTGGCAGAGACCTAGCACACTCACTGCATGGGTGTGGCAAGGCTCAGAGGAAGCCAGAAAGCTGAAGTGGCTTTCTGTAGGAGAAACCTACAAACCACATCTACACATCAATTAAGCTCATTGTCACTAAAGAAAACAAAGGAACTAAAATATCCACTTCAAAGACTGTAAATATATCCTGGTGCTAACCTAACTCACTTACCACCCCCACTAGCCTTTGATCCTCACTATCTCATATTGCATTTTTATCTGTTTCTCGCAGTGCATTTTTATATTTCATCTGTCCCATCTTTACCATGGCATTTTGTATTTTATACTTTTAAACCCTGAAAGTTTAAAATTCTCCCTATAGAATGAAGTTACACCCTAGACCATTGTTAAAAACTGCACTGACATTGTAATTGTAAAGTGATAAAATCTCTTATGCTGGATGGTTCCTTGAGTGAATGCAAGTGTATGGTGATCAGTGGGTAATTAAATGACAATAGCCTAGCCAAAGGAACTTACCATTACAAAACTCTACAAGTCATTTAAAGCTAATTAAGCCAAGGAACTGATTCTTGGAATTGAGCACCTACCCTATTGACTATTCCTGTAACCCATGACAATACAGCCATTAAGTCAATACGTCAAGGGTGGACTCCCGAAACTTCAGGTACCAGCAGACAGAGACAACTGTGACTAACAGCTGTCAGGAACTACTCAAAACCCACGTGGGACAGCAATCTTCAGATTGGGCAGCCAAGATGATGCTGGGGGAATCACACAAGTTCTCCACTTAACCCAGGAGGTGCACAATCCCACCAGAGGAAATGCCCTGTTGGACCTGGTCCTGGCCACAGGCGATAATCTGGTAAGGGGGCTCCAGATCCTTGACTACCTGGGTGATAGCGATCATCACCTGCCGGAACTCATCATCCAGCGCAGGGTGTCAAGGGCCTGCAGCAAGGCGGTAGCCCTAGACTTCAAGAGGGCCAACTTCAACGAGTTGAGATTGGTGGGAGAGGCGCTGGGGTTCTCGAGGGCAGGGGGAACTCAGTGCCCAAGATGAGTGGTCGTTCCTTTAAGAGACAATACTCAGGGCCCAAGGGGTGATGATCCCAACAAGAAGCAAGGGGGGCAAGAGTGCCCAAAAGCTCCCCTGGCTCACCAACGACGTCCAGGAAT
>NW_005842682.1:576570-593138 GCF_000455745.1 Alligator sinensis | reverse complement strand
AGGGTGCTGCACTTGGGCAGTAGTAACCAGCAGCACACTTATAAGATGGGAAACTCCCTTCTTGAGAGCATGGAGGCAAAAAGGGATCCTGGAGTCATTACTGACTCCAAGATGAACATGGGCCAACAATGCGAGGTCACGGTCGGCAGGGCTAACCGGACCTTATCGTGCACCCACAGGTGCATCTCAAGTCGGAGAGTAACGGCCACAAGTAAACAGCCACAAGTTGTTGGAGAGTAGGTTTAGATTAGACATCCATAAGAACTGCTTCACAGTTAGGGCGGCTAGGATCTGGAACCAACTTCCAAGGGAAGTGGTGCTGGCTCCAACCCTGGGGTTCTTTAGGAAGAGTCTTGATGCCTACCTGGCTGGGGTCATTTGAGCCCAGTTTTCCTCCTGCCCAGGCAGGGGATCGGACTTGAAGATCTACAAGGTCCCTTCCGACCCTACTTCTATGATTCTATGATAAGTCTGCCAGAAAGTGATAAAAGGCAGTGAAGCGTGGTGCCTTCTCATCCAGCACCTGACCTACCGAGACAGAAGGACAAGCATTTCTGGAGAAGACATTGCCTTGAAGGAAGCTGACCATCGACAGCAGACTCCAGGGCCTTGGATAGGTAGAGCACTGGTGTCAGTATACTTCACAATCACTACAGCAGCTACTATACATTATACTACATGGGTTTAAATGACATGGGTTTGAATGAGTGAATTCATGTGTGTGTGTGTGTATGTGTTAAGGTGACCAGTACCCCTCATAATTCAAAGTTTGCATTTATGATTGGTAATTTCATATCCCATTCAATAAACTAGAATTTAAGATGATCCCAAGAGTTGGTCCTTTGTATCCAACACTAGACCATCACAACATGGCTGTCCTGTATGCTAATATCCAATGTTACAACCAACCCAAAAGTGTGAGCACCTCCCCCACTCCCATGTAGCTGTTTTGTGGCATAAAGGAGCACCAGAAGTTTAAATGACAGATTTAAACCACGTCATCTCCTTAACAAGGTTCTGAATGTGCTTATATATCATGATCCCTAATGCGTATGCCATTAGCTTTTGGTATTTTAATTTGTGCTCCAAGCTAAAGATTGCAATGTTTGTTGATTTAAAAAAACAAACATCTAAGATATCAAGGCCCACATGGAAAATGCCCACAGAGTAGTCTGTCTTTTTAATATTAACATGAGACCAGTACATAAATGCAAAGTAACCTAATGTGAGGAATTTTTCTTTACTCTGTTTTGACTTCTAAACCTCATTTCCCCCCCAAAGCATTACCACAAACATGTGCTCTCAATACTGATCAAGCAAACTCCAGACTGAAAGCTCTAAACATTCCATTCCATCCGGCCCGTGGAGGCCCTAAAAAATGTAGAAAATTAATATGCATCTGCCCCTGGCTGCCTGTCATGCAGCCCTCGATGGCTTACCAAAACTCAGTAAGTGGCCCTTCACCTGAAATAAATGTCCACCCCTGAACTAGACGCACCTTTGTCAGCCTTGTTCTAAATCATAAGCATGCCACCACACATCTGTCTCATGATTTCATCACATCTTATCCTTGTCTGAGGAACCCAGCTGTTACATAAGTCAAAGAGATGCAGGATATGAGGTATTATACCTTGGGTCCAGTCCATTTGAAGACTAGAGATTAAGACCAACATCTTAAATACAGCATATTGTATGCAGCATGACAATTAAGCCCTCATCCTCCTATATTACTTGCTTAGACTACTGCAATCAATGGAAAAAGGTAAAACTAGAATCTTTAAACCTTGCTATAATAAATTACATTTTTGCTGACAATAACCCAATTTACATGAATGAGATGCCAACAGCTAGAAATGGATGAGACAAATTGTTGAAAGTCTGGCAGAGAACAGAAAATGAAGTACTGAATATCTAAATAATGCCAGTACTTTGATGAATACATACATGGACAGGATGATGTGATGATATAATGCTGTTGGCACTGTTATGCTTTTATGCTTACCTCTATTTAACAAGAACTAGAAAGTGAGTGTGAATGGGCAAGTCCTCCCATGGCCTCAGACTGTGCCCATTGATGCACATGCAAAAATGATGCTCAAATTTAAATGAAAAAAGGTTAGAAGCAAAAACTGATGCAACCTACGCAAACGGTAACCTTATAACAGCTGGAGTGTTCAAACTTTGGGAAAACATATGGAGCTTTTCTGAAATGCTAAAAAAAAATCTTGAGAGAGAAACCCCCCCCACAAAAATGATTATGTGTACAGATTCCTGAAGATGGCTTTTAACAAATAATGCAGAAGAAAGAAAAAAAAGAAATATTAAAATAAATATTTATTGTTATTTTCCTGTTTACCTATACTTCTGTTTCTTTCAAGAAGTCAACTAAATGATCTGAAGTAAACAGGTAGCTCCTGTAGTACCTGAAGGAAAACAGGTAGCTCCAGTTGAAATAAAAACAGTGTGCAAGGAGAACAACATAATAAGGTAGATGTTGTCACGGTTTTTGCAACAGTAGTTGTGCTTTACAAATTTGAGGTCTTAAATGACATTTTTTTAAACATTGGTATTTATATGAGACCAGTACATATGTCCAATAACTATGGTGACCATATGTCCCAGATTGGCTAGGACAGTCCCAGATTTCAGAGGCTGCCTCAGCATACCAGCCATTGGAGAAAACTGAAGCAAAAGTCCTGAACTGGTGGGAATCTGCCTGCACATGCAGCTCCCAAGTCAGGAGCTGGGCACATGCAGGCAGGTTCATGCCAATCTGTGACTTTTGCTTCAATTTCCTCCTAGGAGCCCAGGCAATGGGCTGCTCCCTGGTCCATACTCTGCTGGTCAGCGAGCAGAATCACTTGCACAGTAGAATCAAGGTCAGGGTGTATGCAGGGAGCCCCGGGGTTGGGGCTGAGTATGTGCATGCCGGGGCTGTGTTTGTGTGCACGTATGTGTATGTGCATACACACCAAGGCTGTGTGTGCATATGCTGCACAGTCCTGCCTGGCTCAACTCCTGAGAGCCGTGGGTTAGGGTTATCTGGCTTTCCTTGCCCCATCCCAGATTTCCCTCAAATTGTTATGGTCACCCTACCAATAACCCAATATTAGGGTGTCAGACAGTAGTAGTAATAGAACTATTACGATTACCTTTGGCCAACTCCCCAAAGAGAACATGAAATCAGATTACGGAACAGTCCTTCCAGATACCCTCTCAGCAAATTCTCAGATTAAATAAAAAAAACCCTAACAAAGAACAATACATTTAATTCATAATTAAGACCCACTTTACCTATTATTTTACGTCAAGTAGTAGATAGTAACTACCTATAGTAATGCAATTTTATTTAAATAATACTTGGGAAGTACATTTTGCCCCTATTTACATTCATATTTGTTCTTAAGCCTATTAAAATCCTTTACATTATTTTTTTAGTTTGGTGAAATATTAGAAGGTCAAGTGTTCCTTAGCCATCTGTTCCCACTATGCCATGCATATCACTTAGTGAACAGAGGCAGTTTCACCCACAGTGCTCTGTGATTGCTTCATACAATATACCAGCTGCCTAACTGTGCCAAGCATACCTGCTGTGCATACCAGCTTTTTCTTCTCTCTGAACTAATTGAGTCCACTGGGCCAACTTAATGCAATGCTTCTTTAGTATCACCTTTGCCAACTGTGACAGCTGTTGCAAGAAATCCTGCAGTGCATACTCTGATGTTTGTGGCCTCTGCCTCAGTTGTGGCTATGCAAAACATCTCTGGATAACGTGCTTCTCTAAAGGGGTGCCAACACACGAAACACAAAACACAATCAATATAATCATATTATAAACTATAAAGTCACCCTAAGCCAAGTCTTGCATATAAATATATGGGTTTCTGCTTCTTACTTTCTCATCTCTCTGCTTGTCTGTTTACTGTTTATACTGGTGGAACTCAACATACAAGATTCAGGACCAAAGCACTAAAACTAAAGTAACCCTGATCCCCATTCAAATATTTTGGGAAAAATTAAATCTGCTACAACCACAGGTAAAAATTATACAGAGAAAGAGACAACAACATTTGTACAGAAATTTCTTAAATAGAACGGATAGTTTTCTGCAAGAGAATGTCTGAATCTTGTTTTCTCCACCCTTACCTAAAAAACACCCCAGCTTTCCATTTGTATTCCTCATTTAAAAATATGAGAAGTTTATATTATGAGAAGCTACCTTAGCTTTAAAAACAGTGACACACCTGCACATTACTCAAGGCTGTAGCAGCAAAGGAATATCCCTTTAAAAGCCAGAAGTGACTTTCCAAATTTTCAGACTTTTTCTTTATATTCAGATCCTTCAGCAGTCACACGCTTTCCCTATAATGGCTCTTCTCCAGCTGTTGTCACATCTGCCTCAATCTCTCTTTTTGGCATTAAAACTAGTTTCCATTTTGTCAAATGTGAAGTTGCACTGTTAGCCGTTATTTAGGACAATTGCTGCTACCAAACATTTAATAAGCATCAAAAGTAGGAAATAACAGTTTTGCATCGCTAAATAGTTTTGACCTCAAATATTTGGCATGCAGTGCTATGTACATCTGACTGAATCTGAGTCAGCAATAATTCTGGCCATGTACAGGTGCTCATTTCCAGTGGAGGCAAATTTGTATTGCTACAAATGATTTCAGGAGACTGACCAGTACAGGCAGTCAGCCTGCAATCATCCCTTTCACCACGGGCGACGCGTACGGCATGCACGCGAATGCACGTGCACTGACAGGTGTGGCAGTGCACCCCCTACAAAAAGGCATCGCCGACACTGTCAGCGGCGCCTGCAGGCAGTCGCCGCTCACCACTCTGCTGCTGGCATCTGCGGGCGGTCAGCGATCCCTGCTGTCCGCCGCTGACAGCGCCTGTGGGTGGTCACCAACCCTCCCTCGCCCCACCGCCGACAGCACCAGCAGTGTCTGCAGGACCTCCGCGCTTACCCCCGCCACCACTAGGAGCATGTGTCATTCATGCCTTTCACCTGTCTTTATGCCTTCCCGAAACCAAAGTGATCTCGGTCTGGAGAAAGAGTGGGAAACAGTCCTCCTATTCCTGGGGGGCAGGGGAGGCTGGAGCAGCACAGCAAAACCCCTGCTCACTCACAGAGGGGTCCCCCCCACCCCAATGTGAAAAGCCAGTGGGGAGCAGTGGGCAGCTGTTCCTCCTTTCCTATTTTATAGAAAGGTTGGGATCAGCTTCCCCTGACACTTTCTCCAGACTGGGATGACCTGATCTTCAGAAAGCAGGGGAGCCTTTCCCTACCATTTGACTCTTCCTGGTCCCCAGAAGGAGTCAAGTGGCAGGGAGGCATACAGGTGCTCATTCTCTCAGGAGAATCTTTCCTGGGAACAACTTCTACTTGGTTGGTGATAGGTTTTTTCTTCCGGAACACCCATGTTTGTTCCACAGGAAACTGTGAATGCCTGTACACTCATGGCTTCTACCATGAGAGCTGTGACTGTCCTGGTAGAAAGGTTAATGCCTGTACGCAGCTTCTATTTCATGCATTTGATTTCATTCTATATACTGTAACTATGAAATTAAGAATAAAATCCAAGAATGTATAGGTTCAGTCAAACAAACCTATTAAGAGCCAATAGTACATAATTATTCAATTGGTTATTTTATACTTGGGTATGGGATAAATACAATCAATATATGAAAGCAAAAAGAACCAAAAAACACAAAAACGAAAATTGGCACTGACAGACAACAGTCTCCCACATGATGCTTTGAATGAGAAAGGAACCATACTGGAGAAGTAGAGAAGGGAGCTCTGGAAGATCTGGGAGATTCTGAACACTGACTGTTTTGCCATCCTGTCCAGCAGAGTGAGGGGGAAGAAAAAACTCAGCATCTGTCCTGCAGCAGAGAAGTGCAGGATCAAACAATCAAAAATACTGTATTTATTCAAATATGAGTCACCCCACCCCCACCCCCCTGCCAATCATCACAGAGGGAAAGCTCCTTGTCTTACATTTGCTTACAAAGAAACCACATTAAGCACACCGGCTATTGTTAAAATACTGCCCAAAGCAGCACGAGCTCAGCAATGGAAACCACCTATGAAGTTGATTAAATGCAGCCAACACTGAACATGACTATAAAACAACACATTGCCCATGTTGTGCAAGCATGCTGATGGGAACCTTTTTTTTCTTTTTTTTGTTTTAAAGAAATTTTTCATGTTCCAAGCCAAATCAGATCCAAATCCATGAGTCGGTCCAGAACCATACGTGGCCCTACAACCAGCAAACATTCTTCACCCCCACCAGGGGCTTCAGATGTTTTCAACATCTTTTGGCGGGCATACATGCAGGCCCAAGCCCAGAGGTTTGGAGTTTGGATACCCCTAGTTTTACCTGCCCTCAGCCATATGGCTGGAGGAGCAAGCTAGGGAGGAGCCTCCCATTTCCATAAAATGGACTTTAAGACCCAACACCTCAGCAGGTACTAAACCACACCAGATGAACAGTTATTCCGGAGAAGAATTAAGGAAAACTGCCTTCTTGGACCCAGATACATGGTGTTTCCCCTGACAAGAAAGTACTGATGGGAACCTACCACAAGGACATATTAGTGCAATCCATCTGAATAAGATATATGTTAACGTCCATTAAGCGGAGTTCCCATCAGCACCTAGTCTTTTTCATGTCATGGTGAGCCACTATACTGAATACATTTCTACTTCCTCTTCACTGATACAACTGACCTGTGCCTCTTTCCCATGCCCAATGATTCTCATTTCTTCACCAGCCTTAAATGCCTGGCAAACATCACCAAATGGGGCCCCAAACAGTTCACCCAGAATCCTTCTGTTACCCCCTCTCTTAGTCTGTCAGATATGAATAGTGTGGTTTTGCCTTCCATGAGGTGGAGCCTGACCAGGTTGCCCTGCACCTCATCTGCATATAAAGTGTTGAAGGATTCCAGCATGACAAGAACAGCTAATTCCAGTCATGAGTGGAGGGCTAATTAGCATATAGATCCTTTTGGGGGGGGGGGGGAGGTATCCAGAGTACACATACATACTGAGCTATGCTGAGCTGTGGAGTTATCATGGCTTGAAATGCTACCAACCCTGCTGGAGCCCAGCCCAATGAATTATATGGTAAATATAATATCATGCACAGTTTGTATTATAAGTAGGTACAAAAGTGCTGTTTAAAAGTGTTTGTGGAGTACCTGTGCTAAAAGTTGCAGTCATTTAAAAAAACAAACAAACAAATCTTAACACACATCAATTCTGGATAAACTAAATCTACTGGTACCATATGCAAATTACTATGGCTATGTTTATGTCAAGGTCAGTGCTTTCAAATTTGCTCCTAACTCCATTTTCTATGGGGAGAGTAGGGTCTGACAGTAAAGGGCAGGGAAAGGGGGAAGGGACTGCAGGGTTGAGGGGGCAGGGAGGAAGGGAGCTACTTGACCCCTCAGATTTATTTTCCCTGCTGTCGCAGTAGGGAGGGAACAAAATCAGGGCAAAACTCCAATAATTAGATTCTGTATCTGGAAAATTATAACAAATGTATAAATTTTCCATATATAGAACCTAATTATTGGGAGATCGGCTGAAATTTAGGGTGATCCTATGTTTGAATAAATATGATATGTTTTTAAAGCAACAATTTTGTCTTTACAAATGAGAGAGATACAGGATTGTGTTTTTTCAAACTCAATTGAATCCATTAAATCTCTGGGGGTACTATCTGATTAAATAAGCAGAAGGTCTCAGTCTTGCAAAGAACCTCTCAGCAGTGGTGGTAATAATATACATGTCAAAACTTTATATTGATTTTAACCCAGGGAAATGAAGTAATAGCCCAAACATCTCTCCCATTGCTATTCTTCCAGTTTAAAAAAGTCACTGAACTGTTTTTAGTAACCAGTCAAAATGTTTACAAAAGACTACCAGTATAATTTCAGTAAGTAAAAAGATCCTGCATCTGAAAAATACCCCCAAAAATTGAGAGAATTCTTTGATCTTCGTAAGTCCCTGAAAGAATACAGAAGACTAACAACAGATGCTGCAATTGCTACTACAGAGCACAGTAGTAGCAGTGCTCCATATAATGCAAGTTTTAGGACAAGTTAATTCATGCTGTTTGTGGACCTGATGATAACACTTCTGCTACTCTTTCATTAAGCTATCATTCCCCATCAAGTAGTGCAACACAGCAAGTTGCTTTTAGTACTGAATAACAATTCATATGGAATCTTCCCATGGAGGATCTTCATGGTAAGTTCCTACTAACCTTAAGAATTCAATCTTGCAACATGCTGAGTGCTTTACTGAGCGGAGTGCCTTCAAGTTCTTCTGCAACTGATCTGAGGCACCACAGCACTTTTAGAGGTTAACAGAGTCATGTGGGGGACCCAGTTCTGCATTCCAGGGCATATGCCTGGGTATTGAGTAAGTATACATGCTGTTTGGAACAAACAATATAGAAATAAAACATTTTTTTATAATTGCCAAAAAAGATAAATTAACTCCTATATAGCCACATGGATTTTCTTAAGGCAACAAATTCCTTTACCACAACTTGTCAGAAAATAATGTAGAAAGGACAAAAAGTTATTTCTAAGGCAGTATTTTTTGCTTCTTACATCCTTTAAATCCATGTTAACCTCTACATGGACTCAATACAACTTTGCAATGGAATGTAGGCACACAAAAGGTGAATGCAGTTTTGGGATACATCAACAGAAGCATTACATGCAAGACATGGGAGATGATAGTGCCTCTCTGCTTGGCACTGGTTAGGTCTCATCTAGACTACTGTGTGAAGTTCTGGGCTCCACATTTTTAAAAGGATGTGGAAAAGCTAGAGAGGGTCCACAGGCAGGCAACAAAGATTATCAAGGGTTTGGAAAGCAGGTCATATGAGGAGAGGCTGAAGGAGCTGGCATGTTCAGCTTGAGGAAAATGTGCTTAAGAGGGGACATGACAGCAGTCTTCAAATACTTGAAGGGATGACATAAAGAAGACAGACAATCACTTGCTGTCTTGCTGCAGTGAGGAGGACGTGGACCATAAAGTGGAAATTACAATATATTTAGTTGATACTGGATATCCGGAAAAACTTCTTCACTATTAGAATGGTGAGGCAGTGGAATAGACTGCCTAGGGAACTTGTGGACTCTCCATCACTGGAGGATTCAAGAGGCTGGATAGCCACTGGTCAAGGATGAGCTACGCAGAGCTATGCCTATGTTCTAACCATGACTGTTTCCCATGTTTCTGGGCTTTGCTGGTTGTTATCCACTCCTCTCCTTTCCCCGCCCACAACACACTTTTTCTGCTATATATGTGTCAGAGTATTTTTAAGCCTTGCCACAGGCACTGGGTACTGGCTATAGCCAAGGCTGGAGACTTCATCTGGGGTGTCCCAATGCTCCTGCTGGGACTAAAGCCAGAAGTTCCTGGCTAGATGATCTTGGCCCCCAACTCAGGATCAGACAAATTGACATATTTGGGGTCAGGCAGTAATTTTACCTGATGGCAAGATTGGTATGGACAGTGTGGGGGTTTGCCTTTCTTTGTAGCAAGGGCCTGGCCCTCTACTTGGCATCTCTTGAACATATACTGACAACATTTCACAGAAGCAGGATGTTGGCTGCCATGGTTCCTCTGCTTTACCTGTGGCAGGCTAGGGTGTTAGGTCTGTGTTGTCTGAGGGTTGACGGTAGTCTTGCATTGAATTTAGATTATGGATTGTATCAGATGGTTTGGATAAGGGTTATCCTGCCTCAGACAAGAGATTGGACCTCTGGAGGTCCCTTCCAGCCCTAAAAAGTAGATATTATTTTTTGTATTTTTTAAAAAAGAGATCTTTTAACAATATGTGATTTGATTACATGCCAACATTTCCTATAGAGAGTTGAAGGTCTAGGAAAACACAGCTGGCCCATTAATTTCAAAACCACGTGTACAAACTAGAAAATTTAGCGAAGAGAATAATAATTCTAACACAAAAACTTTATTCATAATAGCAGTATAAATTACATTAAACTGTAATACCCTACTCTTTTGAGCCATATTTCAACTAAATACCCAAGAAACTTTGTAAAACCCCAAGCTAATTAAGCATTGCAATATCCCTATGTAGAGACAGTAAGATCACTCCACCAGTGAAATGCAGCTACCTCTGACACAGAAGGCAGCAGATGTTTACTTACGAGTGAACAGTAATGTTAGACAGTGGTTTAGTACCAGGAATGGAGGAGAATATTATATTCAGCTGGAAATGTACTGGGAATTTTAAGTAGGTAAATTTAACCAGGATATGATGGGTATTAAAAGATCTTATAAAATGTGTCAATAAAAAATGGATTTGTTTTTTTTAACTAATGTGAGTACAATTTCAGATTTATATTTTTCCTATTTGTTGTTTCATCAAGAACACAGTAACCTTGTTATTACTCAGTGGCACTACTTCAGTACTCAAGTATTCTCAAAAAAAATGAGACTCAAAGTGCTTTGAAACCTATAGCCAACACCAATGTCTGCTGTAACTGCATATGTATTCTCTCAGTAGGTCTTCTCTTCAGGCACCAGGTTAGTATATAACAATAAGTTAGCAACATAATCCCAACATAAAAGTTAAGAAGGGTAATAGCTACATCATACTTCCATTCCACACAGCACCAAGGCCCAAATGTTTAAAGGCACTTGGATGGCATCTTATTCAAGACCCCTGCTATATGGTACATCTATTATGCAATTAACGGGTTAATCGTACAATAAATAGAGACCATCTTCACGTGCAGAGTAAGACTGGCCACAAGTACAAAGTAATTATCACATGATAAAAGTGACTACCGAGCAATAAAAAGAGCCAACCAATTATAAAGTCAGTATTTGAAAATGTGTAAATAGCTGGTTTCTATGCAGCTTTAATTTGAACGTGTAGCAGGGCTCAACATGTAACAAGGCCCAGGTGATTCAGAGAGTTAAACCCCACTTGTATATGTGACTCTGGCACTTAAAAGTTTACCTTTCAGTGATTTTCAGTGAGACCATAAGAATGTCTATATTCTAATCCAAGTCACAACTGCAGCATGTTTAGATCTGCACTTTCCTATTAAAAGGGAATATGCAATCTTGCCAGAGTGGTCTGGGTTTTGGTCACCAAATAAATACTTACTCGGGTTCCCGACCAGGCTGTCTTTTTTTTTAACTTTTACCGATGTGGCTAGATTGCTACCACTACCCAAAATAGGTAGATTACAGGCAGGTGGATTAGAGTTATTTTTGGTCTTCTGACAGGTTACAATCACACATATAATGCAGACATATTCTTATATTAATGAATACCTTTGCAAACAGGAATCAGCATCTAAATAATTTTGGTCTTGTAATACTGAGCAAAAGTAACATGTAAATAAATACCTTTACAAATCTGGGCCCAAGCAAGTTGGGTCCTAATTTAAGAAAGCAATCTTATTTGGGAAGGATGCTTAAGGATGTCTTAAGTTTAAGCATACGTTTAAAGCCCCGCTTAAGTAAGTAAGACAAATACATGCTGAAGTGTTCATTTATTAATTGTAGGTTTAGTCTGAGCTAAGCTTTAGATGGGACTTTAGATTTTCAAAAGAGCCTGTTCTGTAAAGTAATAAAAGACTGAACACTACTTCAATGAAACCAATATGCAAACCATTATTTTAGCTGCCATAATCTGAACCCCTAGACATACTTCATTTCTTAGTGCACTGGACAGATGCAACACATCCACTCAAGATAGCTGCTATTTGTGTTCTTTGAAGGACCTCCAAACTCTGTTTAAAAGTGTTGCAGATAGAGCAGACCAGAGCTCTAGAGAGGAGATGAGCAGTGATTAATTTGTAAATAAGTTTCAGATGATTAAAAACCCCAACAAAACATATAATTGATTTGTCCTTAACATGACTTCACTTCAAGTTAGTGTCTTTTTGAATAGTACACTGACAGTGGCATCCAGGTGGAGTTCTTTTGTTTAATTTGAAACAAATTTATCTTGAACATAGAACTGTATGAGTGGTATTTTTGTTCAGTACTACTGAATCAGAAGACTGCCATATTTAAAATGCAAGAAGTGAAAACATCCCCAAAATTTCTCCTTAAGTATCCTCATTTAAGTTCACAAAATCATGGTGAAAAGACCTATTAAGTCATCTCCATCATACTGCTAATGCACACTCCCCCGCTCTCATTCACACAAATTATCTAATCTGCTCAAAATCCCTAAAGCCAGTTTATAAAAGCTATTAATTACAGTAATTTAGAATTTCAAGTCTGATTCAATGATTACTGCTGAACAAGTACAGCAATATTTATCAATGTACAGTACACAGACCAGCTGCTCTCTTGCATTACGTTTTTGCAGTCTTTTTTTTGTTTTAAATGTAAGCTCTATTTTTATATAATTGAATTCTAAAAAAATAATTCAATGTCTAAAAAAGATTATTTTTCTTATGATTGTATAAGTTGTTCGGCCTGTCTTTTTAATATTTCCAAGTGCTCTGAAAAGTTATTTTAGTGATACCAAAGTAAAGCAGTTCTTAAGAAGTGCTGAAACCCTTCATGATCAACTTGGTAATGGCAGAAGACAGACATACAGACACTCTTAAACAAACAAACAAGTTAAATAATACTAATATTTTTTAATCAGTACCTCTCTTCCCATCTTGGAACACCACATTTCAAAATTAAAACCCAAAATATAAATGTAGAGAACTGTTACACTGTCTTGGTTGTTTGGATGTTTTTTCCTAAACTTCATCTTAACAGCACAGCATGGTAAAGATTTGAGCTCTTCAGTGCAAGAGAGCATCTTCTAAAACAAACAGGACACTCAGCCAGTGTCTCAAGAGGTTTTTTTTAGGTGCTCTAGAGCTGGGGTGGCCAACTTGTGATACACATGCCACAAGTGGCACAGGGAGCCTGTGTGGCATGTGACAGATCAGGGAATGGACAGATAGCACTATGGCAGATAGGACAGGGTACAGGAAATAGAGCAAAAGACCATGCAGAGAGCACAGGGCAGAGAGCAAAAAGCAGAGCTGCAAATTGAGGAAGAGATTGGAGTGGTACTCAAACAACAGACAGTTCAAAGCACAATTAGAAAAGATTTTTTTTAAATATATTTTTCCTAATTCTAGTAACTCTTTATTAAAAAAAAGCAACTGACTTATCTGAAGCTACCTAAAGTGAAGTAAAAATCTCTCAGGGGCTTGTCTAGTAATTCTTTTGATTCTCTCTCTCTTGAAAGGAAAAATCTATTACACTAAATTTTTCAAACAGTGGAGTGCCATTTGTAAAAAGAACCTGTTTGTCCTTGAAATTAGGAAAGGGTGGGCACAGACAATATTTCCTCGGGCACAGACAATATTTCCTCACGCATATTTACAAGCAAATATAAGTTACATGTGCACAGAAACAGGCCTCGTGTATGTAAAAGCTAGCACATATGCATGCATTTTTCCCCATAAACAGGACTTTTTTTTTTAAATCTGACCTTATAGTAACAACCTAAACAATTGTCTTTGTATCTGGTTTCATACCCAAATTAGAAAAAGGAGGTCATTTTTATTCTATTCCCAAAGTCTTCATGACATCATATTAAAGTGCTGACGTGATAAGAAAAGGCATGCTAAAACTTAAGTATCTAGGTTCAGCAAAAAGCAGTAACAATAAGAAGTAGAAAAAAGGAGAGATTTTGAAGACCTGTAGTTATATGTGAGATTAGCTACAAGCAGCTATTTGCAAAGCAACTACTTGAGAACTGCTCTTGCTGTAAAAAGCAGAAGAGTTTGCATGAATAATTTACAATTTTAGAAAATAACTGGGGAATGTTATTGTTCACCTCTTCTTCCGGTCCCTCTTGTAATGCTTCATGGTTTTCTGAAAATATCATATCTATACTTTAGGACACGAAAACAACAGGTCTAAGTACACACAAGTCAAAAAAGCACAAGGCTGAATCAATTCAATCTTCACAGGTTAGTCTAAGCTGCAAAAATTGAACTGATAAGTAAGTGAACAGACTTTCACGCAGCCACATGCTTGCAGTGACCCAGGCCAGAAGCTACAGCACACCTCCCTGCTTGACAGAAGCAAACATCTTGGGCCAAGCCTAGTCTGCCCACCCTGCAGGGGGGGCAGTTTGCAGGGAACATGCAAAGCATCCTGGGATGCTGGGGGACTGTGAGTTAACTTGAATCTGGAGGGGATCTGGGACAGAAGTTCAATAAACTAATTTAACCTAAATCAGTTAAGTCTGATCATAGGCGACGCATAGGGAGGGCACAAGGGGGCACATGCCCCGCCCCGAGACTGGCTGCCGCTGAAGCCGCCACCAGCTTCTGTGGACACTCACCACCCACCACCACCTCCACTGTCGACGCAGCCACCAGCGGCTGCAGGCGGTCCCCACTCGCCAACAGTGCAGACGGCGACTATAAGTGGTCCCTGCTCACTGCCCGCCACCCTTCCCCCATCTTCCTGTTGACACCGCCATGCGGGCAGTCCGCACTCGGCCCGCCCTCACCGCTGACATCACCGCAGCCACCTGTGAGCAGTCCCTGATTGCCACTGCCACGCTCCCGCTGCCGACACTGCTGCCGCTGCCTGCGGGTGACTGCCATGCCCCCCAGCCTCAGGAGGCATGAGTTGTTCATGAGTCTGATAATACATCTATCCCGATTTATCTTAAACTGGTTTCAGCCATTTTTTGAAACTGGTTTATGTGCAGTGAGCTTTTGTTGCATTACAGATCTGAACCAGTTTCTGATCACTTGTACCAGTTTATGTGCAACTTCTGTCTCTAGCCCAAGAGTCATGTATTTTCTTCACTGGATACCATAATTAGCTTCGTCTGCTGCTGAAACAACCTATATCTCATTTATACACATTTTGCTCTAAGAAAATAATAGATCTGCTTTCATGTTCACAACTGCCTTTTCAAGGTGCAGATGAAATGAAAATGAAAATACTTCCATGTAATCTGAGGTTCTAGCCATTTAATCAAAACTTTTCCCAACAACACAAAAATTGAACCCGCTCCCCCAGCTAACATAAATCTGAACAGCTTCTGGCAAGATATGTATTGTTTGAGAATCCAAATTTGAGTTTCAGTTAACTATTTATAAATTAAGCTAGAAAGATATACTTTTGCTTGTTTGTGATCATCTAATTATCTAAAACTACATAAAATAGATCGAACCAAACCTGAAATGTCTTAGAAGTTACCCTCCCTACCTTTTCACTGTGTAGTTTTATCCAGTAGGTAGCTTGGTGTGAAGACATGCCACACTTCAATATTACCCATTATATATTTATGGTACAAGGAGCAAATTTCAATTTTCATTGCCCTGGGCTCTCTTTTTCTATTTAATCAATTGTTTAGGGGTATTACTCATACCCAGTCCTTAGAGGACTATTCTGACTGTATGCAGTCAGAACAGATGTGAAGAGACAGATGGCTTTACCAGGTGCAAAATGGGAATTCAGAAACTCACAGGATCTTCAATATGTAAATGAACCAAGCGGAAAGTGACTATGTACATACTTTGCAGCACACATGGTCCCGAGGAAAGTTTCCTTATAGAGAGTACATTTAGAGACCCTAACAAGAGTTACATTTTAAATTATGACACCATCTCAAAGGAGTGGTTAAGGTTTTAGACAGTGATGCAATCTGATCAGTGCAGCATGGCTCTGTTCAGGAAATGCCAAGAGACATCTGCAGATGATGAAAACAAGGTAAACTGTAACACTAAAAATCTAGAGAGGCAAGTCAAACATTGAGCTAGTTCTGCAGAAGAGAACTCAGATTCCTTGGGAGAAGTTGATACTGTCGACCCTCATGATAGGACAGTCCTTTTTTCTATTGCTGTTATTATTTATTCGCTTAAGTAGTTCCAATGCACATAGAACAGGATTACCACAAAACATACTGAAGAGCACTATTCCCGAGACACAGGGAGTATGTAAGGGTTTCTATAAGATTCATTAACCTGTAGGGGAACATCCTGGGTGCCAATTTATGACTTGCCCAGTTGAACGGCTTCTCAGGTCGTCCATTCCTACCTCCCCCCATTACTTACTCTTTGTCAGTAAAAATGCCTCAAGGAACATGCATATAATTGACAGTAATCTGCTCACGACAAGCTGACTCTTCAATCAGAGATTTGAGATCCTTTGTGAAGCTCTTCCATAAAATATCTGAAATAGGATGCGATTAAATGCATCGTTTCTGGACAATTTCTGGGGTTAAGCAAAGTTGTCAGTGGCAACTTTCCTACAACTAGAACAAAGTAAAGGAAAATAAATATTAATTCCAGAGAATGCATCAGTGAAACAGGAAACCTAACAACAAGGTTCAGAGCTCCACCTAACTAATTCAAGATCAAATCAGGCACAAACTATCTCCATAGATGCTGAATATTTCCCATTTAGTACACAAATATTAAACCCAGTACACTCTGTTGACCATGCAATTCACAGCATCTGTGCACACAGCTATATGATTACCTATTTAAGCACAGGTTAC